>NC_056725.1:1436397628-1436542628 GCF_019279795.1 Protopterus annectens
TCCTTCCCTGTCAAGCTCATCCAGCACCATTTAACCACTAGTGTCACTACATTCAGATCATTAAGAATTGATGTGCCAAGGCACACACTGGCATTTAGGACCAAGGTTACATTACGATAAACCCCTGTACTACAGTACGGTAGCTACTCACAGGTACACACACACTGACTGGCACTTAGTACCAATGTTGGATTAACATAAACCCCTGTACCACAGCAAGGTAGCGACTCAGGTGCACACACTGACTGGCATTTCGTACCAATGTTACATTATGACAAACCACTGTACCACAGCAAGGTAGCTACTCACAGGTATGCACACACTGACTGGCATTTAGTGCTAATGTTACATTATGACAAACTCTGTACCACAGCATGATAGCAACTCAGGTACACACACACTGACTGGCATTTAGTACCAATGTTACATTCTTCTAAACCCCTGTACCACACCAAGGTAGCGACTCACAGGTGCACACGGCAAGGTAGCAACTTACAGGTGCACACACTGACTGGCATCTAGTACCAATGTGACATTATGAAACTCCTGTACCAAAAGCTGAGTTCTGAAGTAGCCACTGTAATGGGTGTAGTCAAATAAATGCGCAGTGAAACATAAGTATTTATATATTTGTCTTGCAAGTGGTTGCGAATAAGGAAATTTAACACAGTCAGTGGTGATGATTCATTATCAATCATTCGAGAAAGGCTTTTAAGTTCGTGTCCAAGGTCAGAGTCATCAATATCACAGTGGCCACTTATCCTGTCAGTCAGTTGTTCTTTCAGAGCCTTGCAGTGTTGCAGCAGTGTGTCTTCTGCAACATCACTCAAGGCTTTAATATTTGATAAAACTCCAAAGGCCTTATCAAACTTTGAAAGCTGCTGAAACCGGTCAGTAAACAATTGGATTGTTGTGTCCAGCAGCACATTGAAGAACTCTACATGTAATTTTACTGCTGGATCCTGTACAGTCTCATCTTCTCCTTCATAGTCAAAGAATCATTTTACTTTCCTCTGTCTCTTTTCTTGAAATGTGGCGCCGACATCCAGTTCTTCCGCTATCTTGGAGGCTTCACTCATGGCATGTTGAAATCCCATTTCTCTGTAATTCTTTAGCAGGTCCATAGTGGATGTCAGCACTTTGACACATGTCGAAATATCAACAGATGGACTCTGCAGAACTTTGCTTGCCCAATTTACCTCTGTCAGCACATCATACCAAACCACTAAACATACAATGAATTGGTATGACATAAGTTCTGAGCACAGTCCTCTTGCTTGTTGATATGTTGCAGCATCATTTGTACGTACTGCTTGCCCCGTCTCCTGTAATGTCTCAATGACTCTCTTCAACTGAAATCTTACTGCCTTGACAGAGTCTATCCTGCATTCCCAGTGAGTCTCAGACAGTGGTTTCACAGTGACATTTGTGTGCCGTTTTAAGATCTTCCATCAGCTTGTTGATGCTGAACAGAGTACGTAAATCTTCTGCAGACATCCAAACGATGACACTGCCTGTACTGATGAATGTGCTCCATCCTTAACTATAAGATTTAAATTATGGAAGGCACACAGCACATAAAAAGCCCTTAAATTCATCTGTTTTATCTGGGCCTGCACTCCAGCTTGTTTCCCCTTCATGTTGCTGCCATTGTCATATTCTTGTCCTCGACAGTCGTTAATGTCCAGTTGATGATTTTGAAGAGTCTAAAGAAGAGCTTCTGTAAGTCCTGCTCCAGTTGTGTCATTCACAGGCACAAATCCCAGAAAATGTTCCTCAACTGTGGCTGCAGTCTGTGAAGTATCCACATACCTAACTACTACAGTCATTTGCTCTTGATTGCTGATGTCTGGCGTGCAATCAAGAATCACAGAAAAGTACCTAGCGTCCTTCACCTTCCCTACAATGATCCTTAAAATAGCATTTGCAATCAGCTGGATAACTTCATTCTGTATGTCCTTCTCAAGATAGTGATCCATTACCTCTTTATTCTGAATACAACTCAAATGTTCAGTCATGACAGAGTCAAAGTGCGACAAAAGTTGCACTTGACCTAAGAAGTTGCCATTGCCATAGGTGTCCGGGGCATCAGTTGTACCATGGAATGTCATGCTCCATTCTGCCAAGTACTGGACAACAGCAATAATGCGTTCTAACACACCATGCCAGTGATTTACCTTCTTTTCAACAACCGTTGGTCTCTTATTATCCATAGTCTGCCTACTCTTTATTCTATTGTCCAGTTCCTTCCACTTCATCATGCATGCCATATGCTCTGGTGCTCGGCCATAGCTGTGTAAAGCTTTGGACATCTCTCTCCATGCTTTGTAACCACCTGACATGAGAAGATGGTTAGAATGTCCAAACAATTTGCATGCAAAGCAAAACAGTGCATCCTTTGAGACCGAATATGTCAGCCAAGTGCATTTTGCTCTCTCTCTCCATTAGGCAGCACATAGAAATAGTTCTCCGGTGTAAATCTTCTTTTCCGCTCATTGACTGGGAACTGTGGTAACACCATCTGCACAGGTCCATGCTGAATGGCAGCTACCCTAAATTCATCCCTAATCAAGTCTGGCCAAGTCCCTAGATCCTCCAAAGATGTACCTGACACTCCCTGCAAGTCATAGACCACATCTGTCACTATAGAAATATGGGCTCCTTCTGTATCAGTCTGGTGATTCAGGCAACACCTCTACAGGTGAATCTGGATTTGGTGCCATGCTTTCACCCATGGTAATGGCTGTAGGTCCACAGGAGGTAGCCTGTGGTGTAGCCGCAAGAGAGTTGTCACTTTCTAGTGAAAGGATGCTGGCCTCACAGTGGTCAGACTGTAATACAGAACCATTGTGTTGGCCTGAAGGCAGACTTTTTCCTGAATCTCCCCTCTCCGATGAGTCACAGAAAAATTTCATAATAGAACCCTGTCTGTTTGCATCCTCATTCCTCTGCTGCGGAAGCTTTCTTTTTGCTGCTCCTGACAAATATGCACACTTCATCTCTAACTGGGAATGGAAGTAAAACAGAATTACTACACATACAGAGTCCTTTTGTCATACTGTTATTAAAAATGCTTACTGTCTTGCATTGACATCAGTCACTACTGCACTGCAGGCAGAAAGACTGAAGAATGACTAACCAGTAGGCACAAACAAGTAATGAAAGGCCCAGGTTACAGTTTCATGTTAAATATCGAACACTAGAGGTGAACTTCAGCTTTTTCTACACAATTCTTCCCCTGTCGTTCCCCTAAAATGTGAAGAGGCCCCAAACAACACAAAAGATTGATATTACAAGCTCTCTGGAACAGACTAAAGTCTGAAAACTAATGACTAGGAGAGGCACAAGTCTGAAGGGGAACACACCAAACTGAGGCAAGACAAATGTTATGGTACAATACAGACTACACATGCCCACTACCATTCAATCTCTTAGCAAACTTGAAAAAAACAAAATCATTGGTTGAACAAAGGAGTGGAATCAGGAATTTGCTAAAAAACCTCATTTGTGAGGGATGTATAAGTGGCACACAGATTAGGAGACATTCCCACAACCCCTCTTAACACAGGATCCATGTACAAAAGCATAAATTCAGGGAATGTACCATGCATTATGTGGAGGGTATGAAACAAGAAGTCCATTTCTGTTAGTAGCCTCAGCCCTCCGCATTGTGCTATGCAATAATTTTGAGAGAACAGGCCAAAAACCAAAAACATCTGGACACAGTTCTCGCAGGCCCCATCAACCTCCTAAACTGTCAACATAATTCAGACAGCCAAAAAACTTAAATAGCAGAGCAGTGCTTGCAGTAGTATGCCTTAAAGACATCAGTACATTCTGTAGAATTCTTACCCCCTCCATCTCGGCACAATTTTGGATGAAGTGAAAACAAAATTAACAATGTGCTTATACAGTCCATGACCTCCCCCCATTACAAAAAAAACTCCAGGCAAACAATGGACACTGCAACATTCTCACAGGCCCTAACCACACTCCCAAACTTTCAATACAATAGCTCTGGACAACGAAAAAATTGAAGTCATTGCAACAAGGCATATCAAGGACTGTTAAACAAAAGATATCAGTACATTCTGCGGAATTCTTAACCCCCCCCAAGTCTAGGCAGAATTCTGGATGAAGTGAAAACAAAAAGGCGTAGCATAAACAATGTGCTTACAGTCCGTGATACACTATTAAAAATACTCCAAGCAAACAATGGACACTGCAACATTCTTACAGGCCCTAACCACACTCCAAACCTTTCAACACAATAAGTACGGACAATGAAAAAAGTTAAGTCATTGCATCAGTAGTACATTGTTGGTAAACACAATAGTAGCATAACAGGGTTTGCATTAGTATACATTCAAACATGTACACCTTCTGTAACATTCTCACAGCTGCTAACTACCCTCCTGATATTAGGCATGGTAAACAATGTACAAGTCCTCTCAACCTCCAACGAGCATCATTCAAATAGCCAATAATAACTGCAGAACAAGGCGTAACATCAGAGATAGTTAAACAGTACTATAAACCTAGACAGCCGAACAGTGTTTACATTAGCATGTATTAAGATATCAGGCCCCTTCAACCTCCAAATGGCATAATTCATAGTTTCATAGTTTAGTACTAGGCTATCTGCCCTGGGGCATTTGTATGCCTAGCCATAGTGATGTGGCTTTTGCCACCCCATGAAATGGTACAAAAGTGTACAGAAAAAATTTAGAATACTGCGCCTCTGTCTAGTAGTGACACAATGAAGGTCCCCTTATATAATAGAATTAGTTTACTGTGCCCCTGTCTAGCAGTGACACAGATGTGACCCCTAGGGTAAACTTACGATCTCCCATCCACTCATCAAGATTTCTCTTGAAGAGAGTCAGTGAAGGGCTCTGCCTAATATGAACTGGGATCTTGTTCCAAAGCATGGGAAGCCTCTGGGTTATGAATCTATCCCTCCAGCATGTCCTATTCATACTTGTGCCGAGGTTTAAGTCTTTAGCTCTCGTGGTCCTGATGGATTTGGATTTTTTGAGATGGAGCATGTCCATCAGATCCTGATTGGACATGGCCTTGTACGTCAGGCAGAGATCACCTCTGAGCAGGCGGTATGCTACTGAATAGAGCTGAAGTTTCTTTAGTCTGGCAGAATAAGACATATGTTGGAGACCCTTGATCCTCTTGGTGAGGTACTTTTGTGGTCTCTCCAGCTGTTGCAAATGCCGGGTGAGGTACATACCAAATGGGGCATTGTACTCAATCATGGGTCTGATGAGGGAAGAGTATAGGGGTACAATGACATCCTTGGATCTGGATGTGAATCCCTTCATGATGAGGTGTGCAAGGTAGAATGTTTTTCTAACCACTTTGGCAACGTGGGTATCAAATGAGAGGTCGCTGTCGACTTGGGTCCCTAGGTCTCTGATTACTTTTTCCGTACTCAGTGGGTTGCTGTCTATGTGATAATTTGTGATACTTTGTTTTTCCCAAAGGGGATGACTATACATTTTTTGGCATTTAGTTTAAGGCCGTGACTCCGGCACCAGTTGTCCATTTCTGTGAGGCCTTTTTGTAGGATGTATGTGTCCACTGGTGTATCGACTATGGTGCCTAGTTTGCAGTCATCTGCGAACTTTGTCAGCCACAACCCTCCCATGTTTGCTTTAACATCTGAGAAATAAATGCCGAACAAGAGGGGTCCCAGGACAGATCCCTGTGGGACACTACTTGTGACTGGCTTTGAGTCTGACATTGCTCCAGTGATTTTAACTTTATGGGTTCTGTCCTTTAGCCAGTTTGCAACCCATCTAGTGACATAAGGGTTTACGTTTAAGCTGTTGAGATTATCTATGATGCCTGAGTGGGGTATTGTGTCGAAGGCCTTAGCCAAATCCAGGTAGGCTGTATGGACTGCTTTGTCCTCATCAATGGCTCTAGTGACTGTTTCGAAAAAGTCAACCAGGTTCAAAAGGCAGGATCTGCCCTTTACAAAGCCGAACTGGGTGGGGTCAAGTGTCTGTAGGTCCCCTATGTCTCTGTTTATGAGTTCCATAATGATTCTTTCCATAGCTTTGCAGACCAGGCTGGTTAAGCTTATGGGGCAGTAGTTCCCAGGGTCTGTAGAGGTACCCCCTTTGTGGAGTGGGACCACTGTTGCTGTACGCCAGTGTTCAGGTACATATCCTGTAGTAAGGCTAAGGTTAAATAGCATTTTTATGTGCGGGTTTAGCTCCTCTTGGAGTTCACATAGCACGCAACCCAGGATACAGTCAGGTCCCATTGATGCTGTGTTTTAGCTTTGTTGAGGGCAGTTCTCACTTGGACATCTGAGATGACAGGGAGATTACATTCAGCTGGGATAAGTATTTCTTCTTTTGGGGGTGAGGGAGGGGAGAAATTTGCACTGAACCTGTCAGCCAGAATGTTGGCAATGTCTGTGGGCTCAGGGTATTTTTTGTTGTGAACTAACTCTGAGCATATCTGAGGGTTTCTGCCCAGGTTTCTAACATAGCTGAAGAAGGCTTTGTGGTTATCTTTAGTGTCCTTAGCAATTTTTCTCTCAAAGTTGGTCTTGGATGTTTTTATGAGAGAACGTAGTTTTCTGCTAATGTTGATCAGAGATGTCTTCCCTTTATGGGATTTTGCTCTGATGTGCAGTAGCGTCCTTCTTTTGTTATACAATTTGTTAATGGCTGAGGTCCACCAGACAGGATGCTTGCCTTTGGTGGAGAGGGACTTGGATTTATTTGGGATTGCATGATCCATGCATTCTTGGAGATGTCCATAGAAAGCATTTGTGAAGGATTCGGCATTGTGGGATGTGGTATCCACTGGCCCAGTGGGCTTAAAGGATACCATCTCAGTCTTAAGAAGAGTGAAGTCTGCTTTTGAGAAGTTTTTCACTGTGGTCTTTTGTGCTGGGGTGGAGGTGGGATATGTATATCCAGGGTGATTAGTTTGTGGTCAGATCTCACTAGTGAGGGGTATACCTCCGGTGTGGAGCATTTTGTCCCCATGTTTGTGATGATCAGGTCTAGTATATTATCTCCCTAGTGGGAGAGGTGACTAGTTGTTCCAGTGCATTTGAATTTATGAATTCCAGGAACCTTTGGGCTAGGGTGTTAGGGCTAGAATAATGTACCCAATCTATGTTTGGGTAGTTGAAGTCTCCCAGTATGATGGTATTTTGTGATACATTCATATCCTCCAATGTCTTCAGGAAGGCTGAGTGGGGTTCCTGAGATTGGGAGGGTGGTCTGTAACATGCTACCAGTTGTATAGCAGTTTTGCCTATGGTTAGTTGCACCTGTATGGTCTCTGATGCTTCATGTGTTGCTACTAACCTGGAGGTGTGGGTGTCCTTGATGAATATGAACACTCCCCCTCCCTTTGTGGTTTGGCCCGGGTTTTGGGGCCAAAAAGCATGATATGAGATATAGCCTGGTAGCGCTGGGGTGCTCTCAGGAGCCTTGAACCAGGTTTCAGTTACTGCACAGACGTCAATGTTCTCCATGCTGAGGAGTGCATCGAGTGCCTGCATCTTGAGATTTAGACTTCTGGCGTTGAGCAGCATTACCCATAGTTTTTTTCCATTTTTCCATTTTTGTTTTCTAAGTTTTCAAACAGCCAAAGATAACTGCAGAACAAGCTGTAACACCAGGGATATTTAAACAGTACTATAGTAAGGCGCTGTCCGGTTCGATTCTCAGCTAGAGTGTTTTCTGCGTGGAGACATGCGTGAATGGGCGTACCTTCGTTGAAGGTTGTGCATCAGGCCTGGAAAGCCGGTATGTAAAAATCAACTGCCAATCATTAGCGGACAAGAGTTCCGCTGTGGCGACCCCTAACCGGGAAAAGCCGAAAGACACAAAATAGACAGCAGAACAGTGTTTGCATTAGCATGCATTAAGATATCAGTACATTCTGTGGAATTCTCACTCCCACCAGCCGATGCACAATAATCCTGGATAAAGTGAAAAACAAAAACATAGGCGTAGCATTAACGATGTCCTTATACAGTACGTGACCCCCATTAAAAACATTGAACACTGCAACATTCTCACAGGCCCTAACCACACTCCCAAACTTTCAACACATTACGGTCAATGAAAAAGTTGCAGTCATTGCATCAGTGAGTAGAACATTGCAGTTATATGCAATAGTAGTGTAACAGGGTTTGCATTAGTATACATGCAAAACATCTATGCCTTCAGCAGCAACATTCTCACAGCTGCAAACTACCCTCCCAACATTAGGCATTAAGCAATGTACAGGCCCCATCAACCTCCTAACCTCTCAGCAAAATTCAAACAGCCAAAAAAACTGCAGAACAAGGTGTAACATCAGGGATAGTGTAAAACAGTGCTATAAACCTAGATAGCAGAACAGTGTTTGACAAACTTGTAAAAAAACTCAAAACCTACTGCAAATTCAGTTGACAATCTACCAACAGTTTCAAAAAAATAGCAGCTGAAGCCAGTTCTTATCCTGAATACTTAAACGATCCATTACTGAGCAGTATACATCCCAACCATGTGGAAAATATACATTATACCCTTGCACAAAGGTGGAAACTTGACAGAACTTAAATTATAGGCCAAGAGCAATTCTTCCCCCACTACCTGAACTCCTAGAGGAATGCATTCATTCTCAACCAATAATTTACTTGCCATATCCCAACACAGCTTCAAGCCTCATGCTGCAACTGCCCTCCTCAGTTATATGAACACCTTCAATTTACAAATGATGGTATCATCTGGCTTTCCCAGTTTGTTAAAGGCCTTTGTCAGAATCTCTCAACAAACTACTAACTACTCTTGCCAGTCTTAATCGGATCACCCTAGCCCTCCACTGGCTCCAAAGCTACCTAACAGGTCATAAACAGCCATAAAATGTTTCCAGTATCTACCCCCCTCTACTTCCACTCACATTAGGAGTCTCACAAGGCTACATCCTTGATCCACTTCAATTCAGTGGATTATCGACCTCAATACCGCCACATCCCTAGCACTCACAATCCAATATGATCAATACACTTGTGTTACATCTACCATGCAACAGGTCATGTCCCAACCCAGGCTGAAGTAAGCTAATCTTCACCACTTACCCCATACGCCTAAGACTATTGACTTAGACAGCAGCATCTCACAAGACTGCCCACCTATCCCTGCTCTAGCCAACTACAATATCCTTATCTGTCCCATTATGTATCTCCCCTCCTTTTCTCACCCTATCCCATTCTCTCTACCTTTTACATATACAGCATAGATACTGCCAAAACAAAATCCCCTTGCCCCACATAACTAACTTACACACTCTCCTAACCAATGGGTAATCAAAATTAAATGTATATTACAGTTTACATTCCCTTATATTGTCCCTCGTATAAACAGATAAACCAAACTTGTTTTACCTATTTCTAGCACCTGTGTACTAAAAAGCATTTCTCCCTGGACCTCCACAGAAAATGGGTTCTATCCCAGTCAGACTATCCAGTAAACAAATGTAAAATAAGTAAAGTAAAACTGGTATAACCACAGCCCCCCCCATCCTCTTAGCACAAGAACTTTTCATAAAAGCAAATTAAAACTGATAAAACCAGTCCCCATCTCCCCAATCCTCATAGCACAAGAACAACACACAAGTGAAAAACTGGTAAAACCACAGCCCCTCACCCCCCATCCTCTTACCACCAGAGCACGAACATAAAATAAAACTGGTACAACCACAACCTGAGCCCCCCCACCCTCTTATCACAAAAACTCTACACAAAACCAATATAAAACTGGTACAACCACAACCCTCCCATCCTCTTAGCACAAAAACTCTACAAAAAAACAAAATAAAACTAGTACAACCACAGCCCTCACCCCCGAAACCTCTTAGCATAAAAACTCTACACAAAACCAAAATAAAACTAGTGCAACCACAGCCCTCACCCTCCCAAACCTTTTAGCACAAGAAATATGCACAAAAAACAATCACCCTCCCCCACAAAAAATAAAGTTAAAACTAAACCTAAAAACTTACCTTTTATGCTTTCTATAGAAGGCTGCATCCAATACTCTGTTCCCTCTTCATGACTGAAGGCTCACCTGCTCTGCTTGCCTTCCTCAGACCACTCAGTCCCTTTGAAATTGCCCTTAAAATGACAGTTTGTCAGACCTTTTGAGAAGTTGCCCTTAGAAGGACAGTTTAAAAAGAGTAGAATCCAAAGACCACGACCGCTGCAAAAGCTTGAATCCACCATTGATCCGTTCCTGATGTAGTCAGTCCTCATGCTGGTCCAAACAGCTGTGGGTTTCGTGGGTGCCTAATGCCGGCTATGATTGGAGTTTGTTAAATCGGCTGATTCACTATGCTTTTTTATAGAAAAGCATAGTAAATCAGCTGAAAGCAGGCATCAGGAATGGAAAAAAGAGGGTGTTCCTATCCACTGATATCATAATGACATCACAAAATGGGTGGAATGTGGGCAGGAGAGGGGGCAGGAATGGGCGGGGTTACAGGTGATGTGAGGGGTGTGGCCTTACTCCAGTTTTAGCCACAATGAAAGGTGGCACCCTAGTTTGCACTGCTGTTTAAAAATCTTGCATAGTATAGACATCTCTTACCAGTGAAACTACACAAGGATCCTTGCAGAGTAGTCTACGATGGTGTGCAAAAGCCTAATTTGCATAGGCTGTACCCACAGACTGCCACATTTACATGTGGCACTGAAAATCCACACTGCTCTGCAGACTTTCTAAATTACAAGCTCCATGCGTGCTGTGCAAAATATACATGAAGAGGAGAGGAAAGAAGAGGAGAGGACTGATGTGGCTTAGCTAGCTCACCTCTCCTCAGTTGGAGGGTGTTAAAATGGATTGCGTGGGGTACATGTTCCTGGAGTTGAGTCTTCAATGGAGACCAAAGATCCCCATCAGAGCGCTGGCCTCACTGGGTGTAGGGCTGTCCTGAGGTGTTATGTCATGGAAGCAAGTGACACTCCCTTGCTGAAACCCAGTGCATGCCAATCCCTGGGTGTGCAAATTGGCATATTCACTGGAAATACAGTGGCAAGAAAGAAAAATGAACCACTCCAATTGCTGCTAAATGTCAGTCCCTGTGGGCTGGCTGTCACCTCAGTGGATGGGGGAAAAAGAGGCCAGGATACTGATGGAAGATATGATGCTTTGCAGGTAGTGGAGGGCAAAAAAGGAACAGAAGAGGGAGAATAAATTCATGAGGAAATATCTACAATTAGTCTTTGCTGATAGATTGTTAGGGAAACTGTAATATTCATATACTACTGTACAGAAGTAGTAGAAGGAAATCTCAAAAAATGGGGCAACGTTACCAAATCATAAAGTGAAGCAAAATGATGTGCATTACTGAATACCTTTGAGGGCAGTCATGACAATTTTTCTGTAAAATGTTCACCTAAGGGATGACTATTTTTTAGACATTTTTTCCAGTATAAGGACTTTGCTTCTTTAGCTAACATCTTGATTCAGTTATAAATGTACTGTCACACGTACAGATTGTTATGCTGTCATGCCTGTCTTATATAACACATGCATGCTAAGTGGACTGGTTTAGATAAAGAAAGAAAAAGGGTGAATCATTTAACATGGAGCAGGATAATAATGTGACTTTTGGATTATTTTTGAGAAACCTTTTAGTATCCACTGAGAGAGTCATATTTAGACTTTCATTTTGTTCCTCCTGTTTTAAATATATTTCTGAGGGTTATGGGGAAATTATATGAATAACTGAGGAGCATTTATAAAATAGATGCATAAGACTTAAAAACAAAGAATATGGTGAAAAGTAAAGACAGGAGGCAACGTTTTTGAGACATCAGAAGGCCTAATGCAGTACTGAGAGCAGTTTCTAAATACTAGGTAGTTCCATGAAAAGCTAAAACACAATCATTAAAACATATGAGGGAAAAGTTTAATCCTGGACTCCTTAAACTCTAAAGTACTGCATGCTTCAATGCAGATATAAAGCATTTAAAAAAAGCTGCAATAGTGGATCATTTTTCTTTCTTGCTTGCATATCCCCAGTGAGCATGCCCAGTAACACACCCAGGGTTAATCCTGGATTTCTTAAACTCTAAAGCATTGCATGCTCGACACAGATATACATTTTTTTTAAAAAAGGTGCAATAGTGGAGCAAACGTTTTGACCATTTCTACTGCTGTATTTAAGGAAAACTAATAACACCTAAATGATGGAAAATGAGGTGCATTCAATAACTATTAACATTTTCAGCCTGATGGAGGTCTCCCGGGATAAAGATTTTAAGGATTTAATTTGCCATTGGATTCCAGACTTTGTTAACGTCAATATAGATGTAATAGTCAATAAATGACAGTAGTTAGTACCCCCAGAAATATGACTAATTGTAGTATTAGTCACAGGAATGCACTGTTAAAAGTATGGATAAACAAGCCGACAATGTCAGTTTAGTAAATACTCACAAGAAAAATGAATAAACATGTAAAAATAGACTAATATATTTTCCTGATGTACTGTTTAAATGGATGAAATCATGTTTTTGTTAAAGAAAAAAAAAACTGTGAGGCAGTGGGCATTATTTTGCTACTATGTACTTCTGCTACCGGCCAGATTATGAGAGGAGTGTAATGGGTTGGGAGACATGCCTACAAGTCCTGAAAATGCTATGGTGGGGTTGGATATTCTCTAGAAAAGCTTCTGAGATATTGAAAGATGAAGGAAGTGCCTGTGCTTTGTTTTTGTTCATATTAAAATATATGAGATTTCAAACATTTTCCTTAAATATTTCATTCATTGCCTTAGCTTAGAAGATGATCCTATAGAATACTTCATGTTAAAGCAGTCTCATAGGTCTCTATACCTATCATTGATGGACATTGTGGCTAATATTCTCTGTTTTAATGTTATGTTTATGTTAGAGTGACATGTCCTACTATCTTATCAACATAATGATCCAATGGAAAATATTTAATAGGACCTATTCTGACGATCAATGGGTAACTCATCAAAAATACCCTTTTGTTGAGTTTGTCAGCTCCTCCAGAAATTGTTTGACTTTGAGGCATTACTATATCAGTTGGAGGGTGTGAGGTAGTCAAAGCCAACTAGCAAG
Organism: Protopterus annectens; assembly: GCF_019279795.1. NCBI lineage: Eukaryota > Metazoa > Chordata > Ceratodontiformes > Protopteridae > Protopterus > Protopterus annectens. The sequence continues at coordinate 1,436,410,749 of NC_056725.1, forward strand.
CAATGTCAAGGGTCTTCTCATAAGCAGAGAAGAACCTTTTCTGTGGGAAGTGCTGGAGGAAGCTCAGCGTTTATCATTGATAATAAGTATGGAACCCTACTTTACTGCAGTCTAAAAAACAAGAGTAATATTTTAAGAAATACTTGCTAAGTGGATGTTGTTATGATATCAGTCTAAATCCATAACTCTGCTTAGACAATGAAACAAACTGCAATCCCCTCCACACACACACACACACACACACACACACACACACACACACACACACACACACACACACACCCATGTACTACCACTGTCACAAATGTTACAGTGCTTATATTAAACCTAAATAAGTTCAGTTTCTATTTGTATTCCATGTTCTGGATGTTAGGTAATGGAAACCTCTTTTATTGACCAGAGCAGACATATATTCTTTTCAGAACAACCTGCCACATCTATGACTGAGGGATAGCACATGCATGCATTTAGCAATTATTTATTAAATTTTAGTAACTATTGCAGTCTTATTTTTGCTTTAAAAACAAATCTTGGTGAAACAAAGACTTTGAAAATGTGAAATGCTCACTTGAGATATTCCTAACCTTTCTAATGTGCATCTGAAAAGGGCCTGTTATCAGACAATGTTATGACATATTCATATAGATTAAAAAAAAAAAAAACTAAAAAATGTAAGATTTGGATAACTGACCATGGTACGCATAAAATAAGTGAAAACCAATAGGCTCTCAGTTTACTGGCAGCTGTAGTAGTTCTATTTGTAAAGATGTCAAGAGTTCATTTATCTGTCTCTACACAGCCCCAGGATTTTATTAATGAGTTTTTTATTTATAGTAACAACCTTTCTATTCTGTCATCCAGTAAACATACTGGGTGGTGATACAGGTTTGTTGCACAGTTACTGCACTTTCTGGCTTTCATTTGCAGCTTAAACTCTTACTGTGTCTTAATTCCATGTTGGTTCCTTATTGTGCCTTATTCTCCTCTACTAACTCATAACTCTGTGTTTCCTTCAGCTCTCTTAAGATATAGTTAAGTATTATAGAACTAAGTACTGAAAAACATTTGAATAAGATTAACAGTGGAGAGGCTTTTGATTATTCTGGGTTTTCAGGTGCTAGTCTTAATGCTGTGGTGGTACAGTTGTAGCGCTGTTGCCTCACAGCAAGAGATTCACCTTTTTGACTCTCAGCTGGAGTGCCTTCTGTGTGGAGTCTGCATATCCTCCCTATGGTCGAGCAGCCTCCGAAAACATGTGTGGATGGGCGTGCCTTCACTGAAGGTTGAGCATCGGGCTGGCAACTCGGCACCATAAAAATCGACTGCCGGTCATTAGCGGACCGGAGTTCCGCAGTGGCGACCCCTAACTGGGAAAAGACAAACAGTTTTACTCATTTTGGGACTTACCTTTGATTGTTACCTTTGAATATTTTTTATACTCAAGCTTAACTAGTTCCATGTCCATGAACCGTTCTCTGATGTCACATCAACAAACCAAGCTGTGTGATGACACAATTGCTGTTGGTGGTGGGTGTTTTCTAAGTGGATGAAGTATAATTCCTCAGGCATCAGTTGCACAATTAGCAGAATACTGATCGCGAGGAGCAGAATGCTGATCGCTGTTTTCCACAGGAAATAATTGATGTAATGTGGTCCTATCTCACCTACATTCTTAACTGATGGGTTTGGAGCCAAGAATCGGCTCTGACTCGGCCGCTATTTACTAGCTCGAAGTCTCTGATTGGCTGGGCTAACCCTAGTATCCCAAGACGCACCACGCCCAAACCCTCAGATATCATTTGCCGCTTGTAGTGTACAGACGTGGTCTCGAGCTTGGCTGTGGTTAAGTACCTTATTTAAACTGTTTTTTAGCTTATTCTTCTTAACTTTCTGTCAAAAGCTGTTCTTACAGCTACGTTGAGTATATCCTGTGTTTTGCGACTTAGTTGAGTTAATTTTTAGTTTTTGTGGATTCCTTGTGTTTGGCGGGCTAGGCCCATTTAATTTAGAGGGCCTTAGCCTCTTCTGTGTCTGTTATGTCTGCAGGGGCGTTTGAGTTACAGCCCCTTCTTTCAACTAGTTTAGTGTAAGTTTTTTTCCTTTTTTGTGGCATCCTTCTGTTTCACGGGCTAGGTCTGTTTAAGTTAGAGGGCCTTAGCCCTCTCCTGTGTCTGTTAAGTCTGTTGGGACTTTTAAGTTAGAGTCCCTTCCTCCTGTCTTCCTTATCTTGTGTGTGGTTTATTGTGAATTACCATGTCAGGCAAAGATCAGAAGGAACATAAGCCTTCTGGTTTCAAAAAGTGCGCCAAATGTCATCTGTGTGTATTGTTTGGGCGCTATTTATTTGCAAGAATCTTGTAGTGTTTGTCACTCTTTTAGTTCTAGAGTCTTGCAAGAGAGGAAAAATAAATTGATTCTCAGGGGCCTTGTCAAACCTGCCTTTGAAGAAGCTCTGGAGTCTTCTTCCCCTAGTGGGAAATCTAAATCTAAACCAAAAAAGAGATCTCTGGCTCCGTCTAGTTCCTCGGAGCCATCGGAGAAGATATTGAAGACAGCTCAACCTTCCACGGCTCCATTGGCCTCGGAGCCTAGGGAAGGAATTCCTGTCTCTGAATTGGCCTCCTCAGCTCCATTGTTATCGGTGCAGCAGGAGGTTTCGGTGATACTGGAGCCAGCTTCGGCTCCGATTATCTTGGAGCCCATTCGGAGCCCTTCTGCCAGTCTAAACCTGGATCCTCTGGATAAGATATCTCAACCACCTTCTGTGTCCTCCAAGTCCTCCTGGTTGTTGGATTCAGATGTGGATAGGGTGGTGCAGAGGCTCCTTCAGGTGCCGGTGTTAGCCAGGTTATTTTCCGCTCCAGCCCAGTCGGCTCCGGAGCCTTCCCTCTTGTCGGTTCTGATTATTCCTCCTCTGAGCACCTCTGTGTCGTCGGAGCCAAGGTGTTCTGCGCCGAGTGAGGTCCTGGGGTCGGCACTGATATCCCCATTAGGCCTCTCGGCTCTGACCTCGGCTCCAACCTTTTCGATTCCATCTTCTGGTTTCAGCACTCGGATTTCCTCGGTTGGACCCGAGGGGGATACATCGGGGCTTCATCCCTCAGCTCCAAGTCTCCCTCTTGGTGCCTCAGCTAAGGGAACCCCAACTCCGATTGTGGTTTCGGGGATGGATCGGTCCTCGGATTCCGGTGGACCCGCATTCGAGGCCATGAGGAGTGCACTGGCCAGGTCTTCAGTGACTTGACTCGAATCAGCCACTGCTTCCTTTGACACTGGGGCTGGAGCCTCTGATGCCAGCGGGGCTCGAAGGCCTGAGAATACTTCCATGAGTGTCCCCCAGCTTTTTGAGGGCCCTTCAGATTCGTCACCTGAGGAGCCTCCCAAAAAGAAGTCATGCAAGAGGAAGCACGTTGACTCCCCTAATGAGTCCATCACTTCTGATACCGACCTCGATGACACAGAGAGGTCCCCCAAGTTGTCCTCTGATGATGTCTCATTCTCCGATATTCTGGAGATTTTAAGGCAAAGAGGTGACTGGCCTTCCAAATCCCCATCTGAGGATGAGTTGGTCCTCCTCAAAGCCTTCGGAGCCTGACCTTCCACCTCCTGGGTGTCTCCTCCCTTTGACGAATTGTTAGACCTTATTTGTTGAAGAGTTTGGGAACACCCTGACTCCGTGGAACCGGTGCCCAGCCGCCCAAACAAGTTTCTGTCTGCACCCCCGGAGAAAGAGTTCCTAGCTAAAGAAGTTCCTGTAGATGCCATGGTGGTGGTGTCTGCCACTCAGCAAGAAGTTGCAGAAGCTTCTGCTTCCATTCATCCTCCTAACAAGAAGTCCAGGAGTATGGATCGGTATGGGAAGTGTACCCTGTCTTCAGCGACCTTTACTTTGCGGTCGTTGAACTATCTTTGCCACTTTACTAGGTTCCAAAGAGATCACCTTAAGGAATTGGGAGATACCCTGTCGGGTAACGTGCCTGAGGTGGTGAATCAGACTGTTAATGCCCAGTTGTCTACCCTTTCCTCTATTGCCAATTCGTCCATGAGGCTCATATCCTATGCAGCCGAAGGGGTGGGTAGGGCAGCTAGCTCAGGCGTAGCCCTCAGGAGGCAAGCCTGGATGCGCCTGTGTCACTTCGCAGAAGCCTTCAAGTCTTCCTTCACAGACGCCCCCTTCGATGGGTCCTCCCTCTTTGGACCCAAAGTGAAAGACACTCTCACCAGATGTGAACAGGAGGGTAAGACTTTGTCTGCTGTGGGGGCCCATTTCTTACCTCCCTCTAGGCCTTATCCCAAGGCATGGAGGGGAGGCAAAATGTGGTTCAGGAAGTCTCAGAAGTCATTGCCCATCAATCATGGTGACCCCCCCTCCAGGGGCAGAGGAGGGGGGAATTACTCTGGAAGGCACCGCCCTAGAGGTGGAGGAAGCCCCCGCAACTCAGGAGACCATGAATCATTTTGTGGATCCTCCTATCAACGTCCCTGAGGGACTGCCCGACTGTGCTACTCCGGAGCCAGTTGGGGGCCGTTTTTCAAGGCACCCTCAAGCCTGGGAAAGTATCACTCAGGATCAATGGGTGCTCCGAATAATTACCGGAGGTTACACCATTCCCTTTCTTACACCCCCTCCCCTAGCCAGAAAAATCCCAGATGTTCCACCCAGTCAGAGGGATCAAGCAGCGCTAGAGGTTTCAAAGCTGCTGGAAAAAGGAGTCATCCAACCAGTCCCCTCAGACCAGATCAGATCAGGAACTTACTCAAGATTATTTTTGGTGCCAAAAAGGACAGGGGACCTGAGGCCCATTCTGAACCTCAGCCATTTAAACTGATTTGTACTGAAGTCCAAGTTCCGAATGGTCACTCTTCAGTCCATTCTCCCCTTATTGGAAAAAGGAGTATGGATGTGCTCCATCGATCTCAAGGATGCCTATTACCACATCAAGATAAACAAGGCATCCAGGAGTCACCTATGCTTCCAGCTGGGAGCCAGTCACTACCAGTTTCTTGCTCTGCCTTTTGGTCTTACCACAGCCCCCAGGGTGTTTACCAAATGCTTAGCAGTGGTGTCAGCTCACTTGAGACGTCAAGGATTCCAGGTTTTTCCTTATCTGGATGACTGGCTTCTCACCACCCCCTCCAGGCATCTACTCGTTCGGGCCACGAAGGCTACCATCACATTGGGCCAATACCTAGGGATTACCTTCAATTGGGAAAATTCTGTGTTGCGGCCATCACAGCATGTTGCATTTATCGGTGCAGAGCTAGACTCCATCCAAATGAGAGCCTTTCTCCCAACAGAAAGAATCAAAGTGCTACAAGCTCAAGTGTTAGCCTTACTACCCCTCAGGAAAGTCCAAGTCAGACTTGCTCTTCAACTGCTAGGGACCATGGTGGCTACCATCATGCTAGTATCGCTAGCCAGGCTACATATGTGGATCCTCCAGTGGCTGGTCTTGGTCCAGTGGTCCTTTCAGGAGTTTCTTCTGCCTTATCCCATTCTCATCACGGAACAATGCCGACAAGATCTACGTTGGTGGCTTCAGTCATCCAATCTAGACATAGGGAGACCCCTGACCCCCCTGTCTCCTACGGCCACAGTGACCATGGATGCATCCCAGATAGGTTGGGGTGGCCATTATCTGGGCAGAACGGTCCAAGGCACATGGCAAGATCACAAGGTACATTTGCGCATCAATGTCCTGGAAATGAGAGCAGTGCTTCTAGTGTTGCAAGCACTTTAGAGCTCTCTTCCCAAGGGGACAATTGCTATTCTCTCCGACAGCATGTCAGTCGTGTAGTACCTAAACAAGCAGGGTGGAACCAGGTCCTATCCCCTTTGCAGAGAGGCCATGAGAGTGTGGAACTGGGCGGTGTCTTCCCAACGCTTTCTAGTGGCAACACACATTCCGGGAAAGTCCAATGTGATAGCAGACAGGCTAAGCAGAACTATTCTGATGCCTCAGGGGTGGTCCTTGAACAACTGAGTTGCAACTCAGATCTTCTCCAGGTGGGGTCAACCTTGCTGTGATCTGTTTGCCAGACCCTCAATGCCAAGTGCAGCAGGTACTTCACTGTAATCCCCCCCCCCCGAGGGAGTCACCCAGGGACGCTCTGGTCCACGATTGGTCCCCAGGTCTGCTCTGTGCCTTCCCTCCGTTCCCTCTACTATCAAGAGTGATTCAGAAGGCAACTTCCTTGGGAAGCAAGATGATTCTTATCACACCACACTGGCCTTGTCAAGTTTGGTTCCCCTTTCTTCAGAAGTATACAGTGGATGGCACTTGGACACTGGAGCCAGTACGAGACCTATTGACTCATCAGTCGGGTCAGTTCCATCCATCCCTACGAACCCTCAGGTTGACAGCTTGGCTGCTCCACTTCCATCCTTAGTTAGACTACATTCCTTTTCACCTAAGGTGTTGCATATTCTGTCGTCCTCCCACAAGTCATCTACCAGAAAGCTATACTCTAGCAAATGGAAAAGATTTGCTATCTGGGCTGAAGCACACAATCTAGATCCCTTCACAGCCCCCTTGTCGGCTGTGTTAGATTTTTTGGCTATGCTCTTCAAACAGGGTTCCGCTACCCCCACTATTAAGGTACAGCTGGCAGCCATTTCTAACTTTCATGTCTCAGATGAACATTCCCTTATGAGCCATAAACTTTGTAAAGCCTTCCTGAAAGGAGCCTGGTTACTCTGACCTCCATTGTCACAACCAGTTTTACCATGGGATTTAAGTCTTAACTTCTACCCCCTTTGAATCGGCTGACACTTGTGGATTAAAATATTTGTCTTGGAAGACAGCCTTTCTGGTCACCATTACTTCAGCCAAGAGGGTATCGGAGCTTCAGGCCCTTTCCATAAAGCCCCCGTATTTGGTCTTCCATAAGGATAGGGTTTCCTTGAGACTCAACCCCTCCTTCCTTCCTAAGGTATCTTCTACCTTTTGTCTTCACCAATCCATTGAGTTACCAGTTTTCTTTCCAAACTTTTCAAATGAAGCGGAATTCAAATTCCACCAGTTGGATGTTCATAGAGAACTAAGGTTTTATTTGCACAGGACACAACCCCACAGGAAATTGGATCAATTGTTTATGCCCTTTTCAGAGAACAAGAATGGTAGCCCTGTGACTAAAGGTACTATTGCTAAATGGATTAAGGACTGTATCTCCTTTATTTACGCATCAGCAGGCAGAGTTTTACCTTTCCCAGTTAAGGCTCATTCTACCAGGGCTATGGCTGCATCAGTAGCTTATCATGCTAGGCTCTCCTTGGATGACATCTGTGCTGCGGCCACCTGGTCCTCTCCGCACACCTTTGTTTCTCATTACAATGTGGTGTCTAGAGACCGGGCTTCCTTTCATTCCACGGTGCTCAGGAGTATTGTCAGTGAGCCTCCCAGAATGTAGGTGCTAGGGACGCTGTCCCATCAGTTAAGAATGTAGGCGAGATAGGACCACATTACATCAATTAGTTATGTACTCACCATAATGTCAGATGTATGTGGTCCATCTCGCCTACATTCTTACGTACCCGCCCACCGTCCCCCGACCTGTTGGACTTGGAGGAGGTTATGTTCTTAGACCCTTCTGAGGATGTTATTTTTTCTCTCCTCCTGCTTGTGTTATTTCTATGAGGTTGTGTATGTCACTCTGTTATATTGTTGGCAAACAAGATCTGGGGGTTTGGGCATGGTGCATCTTGGGATACTAGGGCTAGCCCAGCCAATCAGAGACTTCAAGCTAGTAAATAGCGGCCGAGTCAGAGCCAATTCTCGGCTCCGAACCCGTCAGTTAAGAATGTAGGCGAGATGGACCACATACATCTGATGTTATGGTGAGTACATAACTAATTGTTAGTGTAGTTTCTGTGTGTAACATCAGTGATTCCTTTCCTGGGTGGACTCATTCTGCCTTCTTCAAGTTGTTGTGACTGTCGACTAGGTGTATATACATTTGGAGACTATTAGGGGCTTGACCTCCACATCATGGGGGGGGGGGGGCATAGGGTGCTTGTCCCCTCTGCAAAAAACACTTTTGTATTTCAGGTATTAGGTTTCCGGATTTCTGATTAATTTCTGATCCATGGGGTTCTGGGGTTTGGCATGTCATAGTGGAAGGGCTACAGGTATTCCAGAAAGCAATCATGCAGCAGGCAGCAGGAAAATGCAGACTTTTTCTTTTACAATTAAAATAAAAATAAAATAAATAAACTTTGTTTATTTAATTTTCAGGCATTCTGTTAATCTAGCTCTCTGAAGATGGAACACTAAGGTTTTTAATTCCTTGACCTTAAAGCATTGGCACAGTTTATGCATTATTCTGAACATAATGGGAGTCCCCTAATCTGTGAGTATTGCTATTTTGTGTCCTTACCCTGGAAAATAATAAGACTAGTTCATTGACTATCGATTTAATATAAGCTTTATATAATGGAATGACTTCAAGGTATTTAGTTGCAAAGCCCAAAATAGGGTGGCTGTGGTAGTGCAGTGGTTAGCGTTGCCACCTCACAGCAAGAGGTTCTCCGGTTCGATCCTCGACTGGGGTGCCTTCTGTGCGGAGTCTGCATGTCCTCCCTGGGGTCGTGTGGATTTCCTCCGAGTGCTCTGGTTTCCTCCCACATCCCAAAGACATGCTGTAGGTAGACTGGACACTCTAAATTGGGCCTAGGTGTGCGTGTCTTCTGTGGAAGTTTGGGTGCCGGGTGATCTGCTGTGGCGACCCCTAACTGGGAAAAGCCGAAAGAAGAAGTTGCACAGACCAAAATATGTTGAAATTCAATACTGGATTTTACCAATGGTGCAACAATATCCATTGTAATACAATTAAATGGCACCTCCATTGGAATCTCTGGCACTCAGGGTATTCAATACTGAAGCTCTCAGTGTCTCTTATTATTCTGGAGCAGAAAAAACTTTGCTTGGATCTGTGCTTTAGACTGTTCCATTCCTAGATATCATCTAGCTCATGGCTGTATGGTCATCACCAGGATTCTGAAAGGACTGGCCACCAACTACTTCATCTCTGGCCTTACTTATTCTGTATAACAAGTCGGTTTGCGTCTCAAGGTATATGGCTAATAAGCAGGAAAATGTTGTTTAGCTTCTTTCCCTACAACCCTTACTATAGTTTCTCTTGGTCTTCTCAAAGTTTCATTTACCCGCTCTGTCTGTTTACAGTTTAACTGGCTTACTTGTAGGTTAGTTAACTGGAGCTTCCTCAACGTCTGCCTGTCATGAAGTAGGTGGCACCATCCCAGCTCTTTTACTAGAAGTAGCAAATCATATCAATATTCTATAGTGTGAGTTGCTGTCTCCACTTTATCTTATTTTCTTGTTTCCTTTCTTTATTAACCTGATGCGTAGAACCATTATATTTTGTCTCATCAGGAATATCATTAGGGCTCTATGCATGATTGTCGTCTTCCATCTTTCTTATCTTCTCTCTGCTGCTCTGCCTTTATTTCAGGGTGAGTGAATACCATCCTCTTAATTTCTTTCCCTTCTCTAGGTTGCTTTCCCCATGCTTGGAGTTTATCTTTAGTTTTACTTTGTCCCTTCCTTAAAGATACATAATGCCTAAAGTTGTCCCTTATTTGAGGTTTCTTACATTGGCAGAAATAGGTTTAGAACTCAGATCAGTTACTGATTCTCCATCTTTAACCACATTGGTGAAATCTTCCTTTTTGTTACATTTCTCTTTCTCAACATTCACCTGCTTTCTCCATTTCTGAGGAGTTCTGCTTTAACTTATCATAAGAATTAGCCTTCAGTTTAGATATTGCATTTTTTATACTTCCCAGCACCGTTTCCTATTTCCTTCCCGTCAGTTCTTGCAGGCTGGTATTTTATGGTCTATTCTGATATATATGTTTAACTTATGTAATGTCTTCCTATATTTGTATCATTAGCCAAATGTGTGTACATTTTAGGCTTTCTAAGACTATGCCTTGGTCTTTGTTGGATTCATACACTCCAACAAATGCTGTTGGGTTCATACACTCTAACAAATGCTTCTGGTGGTTGTCTCCATTTTGTCTGGGTCAACTAGGGATACATGTGTAGGCTTATTTACATGCTATTTTCCTTAAGTCACTGATAGGGTGATCTGTTAAAATAATTATCTTATTCCAGTTGCCTTCACAACTGTTTTAAGTGGGGAAATCTTTTTCTATTATTTATGTAAGAGAAAATGGGCTGTTTACAAATGCTATACCCCATTTAGCAGACAGATACACTCAGAGAGGGTATATTAATATATAACAGTATAAATGTACAGCGAAATCCTTGTATCAAGTCTGTGGCTTCATGGCAGCATATTAAGCTGCTGTGAAGGTCAGGCAGAAAGCAAACAGCTGCCATGTTGGTATTAAAATAAAAAACAATTAAACAAAATGAAAAACTTAATTGCAAGAAACAGTAACAAGGAGCTGCCATTTTTCATTCCCCATTGCTTTTTCTATACTGAAGACACTGGAAGACTTAAATTTGAACTTATACGGTCATATGAAATGACTGGGGCACAGACTGTGTAGAGTCAGACTTCATGATACATATTCTGAAACATGAAGTTGCAATGGGGTATACACCCAAAATTCTGTGTTAGGTTCATTTCTATTTAATACATTCCCATCAGCTATACCTCACTGTACATAATTGTGGATGACTAAATGTGCAAGTGAATCTAAAATAGGGTTGATGATAACTACCTTAGAAAATCAGAAGTTACAAGATTATTTGAATGAACTACTGGTGTGGGCAATTACACATAATATTACATTCAGCATCAACAAATGTTTGTTTATATATAACGGGCAAAAGAAGAACCATATTTTCTCCATTAATAGTGAGATTTTGCATTCAGCTGAAATTGTAACACTGTTGTGTCCTTGTCCATGGTCACTAATGTCTGAAGCTTATATTAATGCAATAATAAGGAAGTGTCATTTGGTGATATGTGACATTTTTCGTACACAGACATCCAGGTATGTGGACATTATGCGACCTTTATTTAGATAATTGAAAACAGTCCATATAGCGTATGGATCATCATTCTGTCTAAATGATATAAAGGTGATCTAGAAATTAGAAAAGGTCATGTGGCATTTTATAAGTGGTATATCAAGAGTTAATAACACAGAAAGACTTCCACAGCTGGACTTGCATACTGTGAAATGTAGACTTGTCAGGGATAGCATGTTGTTGATGTCTAAGTGTTCCATTTATAAGGTTCTAGCTGCTGCATTAGGTATAACTTTAAGAAATACCTAATATAACACAAGAAACATTGGTTAAGTCTGGAAATCGATGAAAAAAGATACTTTGGAATTCAAGGTGCTATCTTATGGAATCAGTTGTCATTATCAGTGAGACAACTCACTAATATAGGAAACTTTAAGACTTTACTTGATGTGGGTGCAGATTCACTGATGACTTTTAAAAGTCACAACACTGCTATTACAATACATTGTATTATTGTAAGCTTCTGGACTTCAAGTAATTTGATTGCTGTAACCCCATGTTTGTATTTTCCACTTTCCATATGTATATCAAGATTATGTTTGCAAGAAGTCAATAACTGACTCTTATAGATTGAAAGGGGAAACTTCTTCAGTAATCCTGGAAAGTATTGCATAAAGTATTTATTACTTTTTCTGCTAATTATTTACTTCAGGCATTAGTCTCCATTGTCTCTGATGTTAGAACTACCAGCCATGTATACTAGACATAAACCTATAAACAGAACTGTATCAGACATTGCTTTATAACTCAGGCAAGCAACCTATCAGAAACAGAATATAACAATGATTTCTGATGCCTCTCAGAATATCTCAAGATTTCCAAACCTATGTATTTTCTAGTAAGGGATCGTTGAACCTTTCCAAATTGCTTCAGGTGGGGGTTTTCAAAGGCTTTAGAATGCAGTACTATATTTGACAATAGTTTGCATCAGTGAGGTAGGAAGTAGTAAAATTTATCTTCTTTGAGTGAGTAGACATATTCTTGAAATTAAATGAGCTACAGAATACATTTTTATGACTCTGGCAGATACATGCTGGTCAAAGTTTAAACTACTTTTACCTTTGCCCCTAAGTCTTGAATGATAATGCCATTTTTTTATGATCTGATTATTTCTTTTGAAATTATAGCTTTGGCCTTTTTGTTAAAGCTATGTTCTAGAACGTTTAAGTCACCTGTTGAAGGTGCAGTCACCTGTACATAAGCCAGACAAAGAATTTATCCAGTAGATTATTTGCTTATTGTTTTAAGCCACACACAGCTATAGTTTAACTATTAAGTTTTGTAGTGTTCCTTGTATTGAATGTCGATTGATTTGTCAGTGAGCAATTTGACAACACTTATTGAGTCAAGACTAGCTAACTAAACAAGAAAGTAATCAAAAATTGAACAAATCTAAACTATTTTATAGTAAGAGCTAAAACTTACAGATGAACCCCACCTGCAACCACTCAATACAGCTAACTTCAAGGCTGCCAGACCTCAGTTTAAATTGTGTTTGATTTTTAGTAAATTTGTCATTCAGTCAGCTCTCTTAGACTAAATCCTTATTTTACCTCTCTTGTTTTCTCTAACAGAGTTTTGGGGTAATTTAAAGATTAATCTCTTTCACTTAGCCTTTTGACAGTTCCTTCTTGTCTCTTTATAGTGTTATTGCTTCTTAAACTGAAAACAAATGGATTGGTAAAAGAACTGTTTTAGGTTGCCTGTTAAATTCTTGATAGACATAATTGTCATCCTCAGAACAGCAAAACTATAAGAGTAAATGTTGAAATATATACTAAGTCTGTAGTTGCAGTACTTGGGTCTACGTCATATGTTCAAAATTCCAGAACATCGAACTTCTGATTGTTGAAGACTAGTGGATCAAAGTTCTCAAATATCTAACCAATAACAACAAAAATTTAAAACGTGAACACTTCTGATTTCACGTTTTTGCAGGGTGACAATCCCCCCCATGCCCCTGCACACCCCCTGGTACTTAAATATACCAACTCTGAGATCGCACTACAGTGAAGAGTATGGTGAGCTCCATTGACAAGGTTTGATATTTTGGAACTTCGATCCTCTGATCTTCAATGATCAGAGGGTCGATGTTCCAGAATTTTGAACATATGAAGTAGACCACAGTACTTTGGAATATTCAACAATCTTGATGTTGCTACATTTAAGTAGTAGAGGTATGCAGGTAAAGGAGGTGTGAAAAAGGCTATACTGGTATAACAGGGAGTTTTAAACTTCACTTTTCTTTTGTTGCAACCACAGCTTATGTTTTAGACATTACAGACTCACAGTTTCTTTTTCTTTCACTTGTAGTAGCTTGTCAGAATTTTAGCACACCTATCTCTAAGAAAGAAACTATCTTAATTAATGCAATCATTTATTGGCTCTACTCATTTTTTCCTTTTATATAATGCCTGTGCTCAGTGAAAAGTAACAGGTAGTGATTTTAATTATCAGAAACATATTTTTTTCTTTCTTCCTCTGTTTGGTGCAAAGTTAATCTCTACACTGTAAGGGATATAAATCCGTGTTCAATGCAGATTCACTTTAACAACAAACTGGACAATTCTAAGATTCTGTTGAACCCATTCTAACACCAGTCGTAAAATTTATATGATTTCAGACATAAAACTTCTAATCTGCCTAAAAGGCTGACTGGCAGCTCAGTAAATCTGCATCATTAAGATGCATAAGGCAACGTGCTCTGGCTGGTGCATGATGTGAGTTAAGCTTTCACTAAATCCTTACCTGCTGCTGTCACTGTATCTTCCCCTAGGTTATTTCAGGTTTATTCATAACTTCTAAATGTTTTTAAAGCAGTATATTTTATTTATAAATGCAGATAGATGGAAACCTGCATTGTACCCCATACAAAAATATGAGTGTCTATAACAATGATACTGTACTCTGAGTTGGTATATTTTTCCTTTTACTGAAATTAGTACCTCATATTTCTCTGAATTCAATTTTCTATGTGTTTACATGCATGGAAATTCCATTGCAGACAGTGAATAACATCCGGCTAATTGATGAGACTAGCTGAGAAACAGCAGTCCTCTTTAACTAGAAATGTTTGGCTCCATCTTTATTTAACTGGAGTGCTTATTTAGCTTGCTTGCTGTTCTCTGCCTGACTATAGCTGTTCTCTGTCTGCATTTGATTTTCCCTTCCCACCCTAACAACTGCTGCTGTACTCAAGTTGGTAGTTCTTGATTGCCCTGCCCCTACTATAAATCTGATTTTGGACATGCCTCCCAGTCCCATCTCATCAGCTCACTCTACTGAGTATGGAGAGATGAGTTAGGAAGGCCTACCCCCTTACTCTCTTAATCTTGAATTGTCTTCTGGTAGTTTACATCCTTCTGAAAAAATTATATGGAGCTTCTTACTGCTTGGTGTGATGGATTTGCAGTGTTCTTATGACACTCAGTCTTGCTGGCTGGATTCTGCTAAAATTCAAAGTCTGATTATATTTGCATTCACAGTCTGTTGCATACAGAAACTTGCAGAATATACACTGATGAGAGAATATACTTTGCAGCATCAACTTTAAAGAGCAGTAACAAATAACTTTTTATAATAAATCAAACGAAACCACGTTGCAGCTTAAAAGTACTGTTCCAACTTTACTTCTCATATAGTACAGATGATGTGAGAGATATAACATTTACCTCAGAACACCAAATGTGTTCCTACCATATCCTAAACAACTGGATTTATACAGCTCTTTATATACTCTTTTTAAACATATTTTGGAGAATTGCTTATCCTGTAGAAACAATACTAAACTTCCTTGTTTAACAATGTCTTGTAAGAGACCAGCTTTTCTGACAGTGTGAATATCCTGTAACAGTGTCCTGATGTCCATGTAGAAAAACATATTTTTGAGGAAACACATTGTCCTGTATTCTATTTGAATCTGTGTATAGAAACATGTGTTCTTATGTCAATGTTGATAAGCATATCCTGTTTTTTATGAAGAAAAACATATTTTTGAGAAAACACATTGTCAGAGATCAGCTTTTCTGACAGTGTGAACATCCTGTATTTTATTTGGATCTTTGTATAAAAACATCTGTCATCCTGTTTTTCCATGCAGAATAACATGTCATTGTTCTTAAAAAGCAGATTTTGCATTTTTGTTCTTGCATACATCCTGTTTTGAGTCAGTAAGGGAAAAATGTCCATTCTTTAAAAGCAGATTTTGTATTTTTGCTCTTGCATACATCCTGTTTTGAGTCTGTAAGGGAAAGTGTCCATTCAGCAGATTCCTTTTCCAAGCCATGGTAATTTAGTATGGATGCTTTTTACATATTACTAAACTCTATTTCTACATTTAAGCAAGCTTTATCTTATACATTATTTATGTTGCATAATTGCAGCAAAATTACTTTCAACCTTAGATTGAAAAATTATATTGAGCTGCTCTGCTTACTGCTTGCTGTGGGATTTGAAGTCTTCTTAAGACACACAGACTTGCTGTGCTGTTTACTGATGAATCAGAGACACATCATGACTCCATCTGTAGTCTGTTTAAAGTACCAAGCCTTTCAAATTGCACATTGATAAAGAAATATATTTTGCAGCTATAAGCACAGTTACAGATAACTTATTTTATAACAAACCACACGTAGTCTGTCAGATTTGTAGCATATATTTACAAAGTTTTCCTTCATTACAGATATGAATGATGACTTCTACAAAATACCTCTCTCTGTCCTTCTCTCTGTCCTTCTCTCACATAACTGAATTACTACAATAGCTAAATACAGAGCTAGTCACGCACACAAGAGGTTGTTATTTCCTCAGTATATTTTTCTGGCCTTCTATGGGAAGTCACATAATGTCTGTTTTAGACTTTTCTATTGTCCTTTGTGATGTAAGCACTTTTGCTGATGTGAGGATGCCATTCTGAAAGGAAACATCTGTATAAGCTGTTCCTACTGGAAAAAACATCACGTATTGATGAATTTATAAAAAGGATGTCTGTTAATAGATATTTGTTCTGCAAACATGAGAAAATCATATAATCCTTGCTTTCCAATATTGCTTTGTTAGGCTTTTCTTTTTGATGCTGTGAAGAGAAGCCTGTCTGTTATACATATAGTATGAATGTACATTTTACATTGCTAAACTCTATACATATATTCAAGCAAACTTTTTATTCTATAATTTATCTTTCAGCATATTTATATTCATAATATCTAACAATTCCCTCTGTTTTTAAACATACTCAAAACATTCCATATAAAAAACACATTATTTTTATATAAAACCTTTAGTCTTTTTTGATACAAGTCAAGCCATCTCTTGTTTTTTAAACCATCTCTTGTATAGCTTTACAGTTTAACAGGTTGTAAATACAATTTAATACTAAACAATACAATAATAACCATTATGATAGCTATTAACAACTTGTAAAATCTCTTATCCTGTCAGGTTTAATCCAGTTTACCAGTATTTCTAATACACTAATACCTGTTTTTCCCTCCCCATAAAAGAGTATTGTCAAGAAGGAATGAGATATTTTTTCTTGTAGCTTTATTTTAGACCCTTATTATTTATTTTTATGTAGCTTTATTTCATACCCTTGTCACAGTCTGTTTATACAGTCAGTGTAAAACTGAGAAAGTGCCCCTCCCTCTTATACAGTCAGTGTAAAACTGAGAAAGTACCCCTCCCCCTGTACTACTTCAGCACTGTTTACCTGCCCTATGCTGTCAGAATAGAATGTATATCAGCCTAAGACTATGGTTATACATTATTATAGACCCCTGTCTGATTTGATAATTTTTTCTAAAGCTTTTGCTGTTTACTACCTCTACCTCTAGTAGGTATTTACACCCTCCTGCACAATTGATTTGAACTGTATATATACTATAGCCCATTTGCTGGCTGTACTTGATACAACTGAGGTTTTTTTTGTCCTTTTAACATTTACTTGCAAACAGATTATCAGTGACATCTATGCACAATTGTGGCATTTTATTACAATTACCAAATAGTGTTGCCTGTAAACATTTTAACAATTATGTTTTAATAACAATGATGCTTTAGAAAAACTCAAGCTACTTATCTGGCAATCAGTCTTGTTGTTTATCTTATCTTTCCAGCATTTCCTGTAACTATTCATTCAGTCTAGAAAGGTCTGAGCTCACATTTCATACTCTGTAAACTATAGTTAATTCTTTTGGCATTTTTCCTTTAATGTGATTGTGATTTGCATAACTATGCATTTATACAACATAAATAAAAGCAGATTTTGTATTTTTGCTCTTGCATACATCCTGTTTTGAGTCTGTAAGGGAAGAATGTCCATTCAGCAGATTCCTTTTCCAAGCCATGGTTATTTAGTATGACTGCTGATCACATATTACTTAAACTTTGTTTCATAAAATCTAACAATTCCCTCTGTTTTTAAACATACTCAAAACATTTTATATAGAAAACACAAGAAACAAACCTTTAGTTTGATACAACAAATCAAAATGCAATTTTACATAGTTAATACAATGATATTAAAGTATTACTACCAAAACTGAATGTATTTAACAACTTTTTCTTTTGCAGACCATTCTGTGAAAATATTTTATCAGTTATGAGCTGTGTCTGCTTTAATGTTATTATTTTTTTTTTAACTTGATCAATTTATTCTTTTGCAATCACAGAATTTAATTTATGACTTAGAACTGTTTCATTAACTCTTTGCAGCTGTTAAATTAACTATGAGACAATAACTATGTGCTGCTGCAAGCATTTATAATGTCCATTCTTTCTAAGTTGGGAATTACTAGTTGAAGGCTGATTTTGTCTGTTATTCTAAAAGTGTTTAGTTCTGGTTTAAGCACTTGGGTTTCAGGCCAGTTATTTTACATTAAAACGGTTTGTGGTTTACACTCTTGTGGGAGGAGATGGTAGCCTTCACCCTTCTGAGCTGGGAATTGCTGGTTGAATGCTTATTGCACCTGTTATTCTAAGTGTCTTTGTTCTGGTTTGCTCAATTAACTGGAGCTGCTCTGCGTTTGCCGTTCTTTGCCAGAGGTGCAGTGTGTTTCTGCTTGAATTGAAGCCATCCAAAGCTAAGAACAAGAAATTAAGCTTATTATAAGTTTGATTTATACTTTTTTCATCTGTATTTTACTGCTTGATTGCATTCATGTGTGTCTTTTGACTGTTTTTACTGTTTGTGCCTGCTTATTATCTGCACTTGTTTTGCACTGAAATATTGCTTAGTTAGCATAGACTAGATCCAGACCTGCTGAATCTAGCACGTTTTTCATACACTTGAACTCAGATTCAGCCATCTTACATTAAGAAGGGCTCTCTTGCACCCCTGCAGCAAACAGTGTGGATATAGCTTTGTCAGAGCTGAGGAATTGCTGGAGGAAGGATCATTGTGTGATTTCCTATTGACAGACTAGTTTAAAACTGTTTAATTTTGCCTGTATATAAGCCTTACATTTGTGCAGTTTTTGGCTCAATTAACTGGAACTTCTCTGAGTTTAGTGTCTTTTGCCAGAGGTCCAAAGTGTATCTGCTTGAATTCAAGCCATCCAAAGCTAAGAACAAGAAATTATGCTTATTTTGTCCTTTCTCAACTATATTTTACTGTTTTACTGCATTAATTTGTGCCTTTTTGACTGTTTTTACTGTTTGTGCTTGTTTATTACCTGCACTTGTTTTGCACTTAAATATTGCTAAGTTAGTAGACTAGATGCAGACTTGCTGAATCTAGTCTGTTTTTATACACTTATCCAGCCATCTTAGATTAAGAAGGGCTCTTCTGCACACTTGTGGAAGAAAAGTGTGGACATAGCCTTGTCTCAGCTGGGGATTGCTGGAGGAAGTATCATCGTGTGATTTCTCATTGGCAGACTAGTTTAAAACTGTTTAATTTGCTGCTGGAAGCTGCACACCACACAATGGAGGTTAGTAGTGCCTTGTATAGATGCAAATGTCTAGAAACTATTTTTTCCCTGAACACCAGTCAGTGAAATCCTCACAGGTTCCCTGCTGCTCTGTGGGCAATGCAGCTGAGCACTTCTGCACTGCAGGCATCTCAGCTGAGCACTGAGCAGCGTGACCCCACTTTTCATTCCTGATCTTCTATAAGATAGGTACCCTTATTGACCCCAGAACAATAGCTGATCTAATTTGGAAAACAGCAACAGTAATCTTGCTCAAAGTGGGTCAATTAGATGACCCAGGAAACTATCGACCCACAAGCCTAACCAGCCTTATCAGCAAGGCCATGGATAGAATCATTGTGGACCTTATCAACAAGGACACAGGCAACCCTTAAACTCTTGACCTGACCCAGTATGGTTTCATCAAGGGTAAAGCTTGCTTATTAAACATGGTGGAATCCTTTGAGAATGACACCAAAGCCCTGGATGAGGGTGAAGCAGTACATACCACCTATCTTGATTTAGCCAAGGCTTCTGTCACAATCTCTCACTCAGGGATCAGAGAAACACCCAGCTGGGGATTAACCCATACATTACTAGATGGGTAGCCAACTGGCTCACCAACAGAATGCACACTGTCAAAGTTGGGGAGTCCACCTCCATCAGTAGACCAGTTACCAATGGGGTACCAAAAGGATGTGTGCTGGGCCCTCTACTGTTAGGAATCTATTTCTCTTCATGCCCAGGTGAAAGTAGATGGTCTGTGGCTTACCAGATTTGCAGATGACTGCAGATTGGGAGCAATCATTGAGTCCTGCAATGATGTAAACATATTGCAGAAGGGTCTGACTCAGACAAATGATTAGTGCCAAAGTCACAGAATAAAACTAAATGCAAAAAATGCCTTATTATCCACTTTGGCAAAGAAGTAGCTCCTGCTAATTATGATATGGATAGCACCCCTCTAAGCTCAAACCCAGTGGTGTGAGACATAGGAACACAGGTTGATAGCAATCTAAACTTTGATCACCATGTGTCCATAGTGGTAAGGAAAGCATTCTACATTGTGCATGTCATAAATAAGGGTATCGCATCTATAACTAAGGAGGTTATAACTCCACTGTACTCGACCGTTATCAGACCACTAATTAAGTACAGTCCTCCCTTCTGTATGTATCTGACCAAACACCTGCAGCAACTGGAGAGAACCCTGAAGTTCTTAAAAAGAGAAACCAGGCCTCCAAAATGTGACTTAGATGAAAAGACTGAAAGCCCTGTCACTGTACTCTGCATCATACAGGCTGCTGAGTGGCAATCTGTGCCTGGCCTCTAGTGCTGTTTCTGACTCTGCCCTAATGGAAATGTTGCACATCTGCAAGTCAGATGGGACAAGAATCACTCATTCCAGGGATCACAACCTAGCCTGTGGCATTAACAAAAAGTGTTGGAGACAGATATATCTCCCAGAGATCGCCTCTCCTCTGAAATAATCTCCCACTTCACGTAAAGCAGAACTCCTCAATAACCCTATTTAAGTGGAACCTTGACAATTGGATGAGTGACCATAAATTCACTCCAGGGGTGGCACCTATGTTCCCTATGGACAGGAGTAGTCAGTGCTGATCATAAAATTGCTCTGCTAACAATGACCATCTAACTATGGTCAATTAGGGTGCATGGGTTTTGTACACAGCTAGGCTTGTAAAGGCCCTGTGGCCATTAGCTTAGTAACCTCCAATGAACATACGGATGGACGGGTCTTCTGCACAAACTTAAAGGTAAAAATGTGCTTATGCAGAGCTAGAAAAAAGTATATCTTAATCAGAGAGAGCCCATTTATATTCATTGTCCCTAGAATACAGTCTAGACAGTTTTACTTTATTTGACCCATTAATTTGGTATGTTCTCCAAGATGAAGAGATCTCATTTCATCTCTTACACCCTACTAAGGTGTATCTCATTTGCATGCCCACTCATTACTCCCTCCCCATATTAATTCCTTCTAACTAAGGAAATAAATGTCTCCATGTCTGATGGCATAGCACAAGGGATAATGAGCTTCAGACTGTGATCTTGGCTTTGATTATTTTACTGCCTTCTTGCAAACTGCATGACACGAGCAAGTCACTTCACCAGACCAATGCTTCCTCATAGGTTCATAAGTTCATAGGTTCATACTAGGCTATCTGCCCTGGGGCATTTATAAGCCTAGCCAGAATGTGTTTTGCTTTCGCCACCCATTTTAAATCTATTTTGCTATGCCCTTTTTTGAGGTTAGTATACTGTGCCTCTGTCTAACAGTGACACAGAAGTGATAGCCGGGGTAAACTTACGATCTCCCATCCACTCATCAAGATTCCTCTTGAAGAGAGTCAGTGAGGGACTCTGCCTAACCTGGACTGGGATTCTATTCCAGAGAGAAGGGAGCCTCTGGGTTATGAATCTGTCCCTCCAGCATGTCCTATTTATTTCAGTGCTGAGGTTCAAGTCTCTCGAGCGCGTAGCTCGATGGGATTTGGATTTTCTGAGGTGCAGCATGTGCATTAATTCCGGGTTGGACATGGCTTTATACATCAGGCACAGATCGCCTCTGAACAGGCGGTATGCCACTGAGTAGAGCTGGAGTTTCTTTAACCGGGCAGCATATGGCATCTGTTTGAGCCCTTTGATCCTCTTGGTGAGGTACTTTTGGGGTCTTTCCAGTTGCTGCAGGTGTCTGGTAAGGTACATCCCAAAAGGAGCATTGTACTCAATTATGGGCCTGATGAGGGATGAGTAAAGAGGCACGATGACCTCCCCTGATCTAGATGTGAATCCCTTCATGATTAGGTGGGCTATATAAAATGTTTTTCTAACCACTTTGGTCACGTGGTTGTCAAATGAAAGATTGATATCAACTTGGGTCCCCAGGTCCCTAATTACTTCTTCTGTACTTAATGGATTACCACCTATGTGGTAATTTGTGGGCACTTTGTTTTTGCCAAAGGGGATGACTATACACTTTTTGGCATTTAGCTTGAGGCCATGGCTCTGGCACCAGTTGTCTGTTTCTATGAGGCCCTTTTGGAGGATGCTTGTGTGGGCTGGAGAGTCGATTATGGCGCCCAGTTTGCAGTCATCTGCGAACTTGGTCAGCCACAGTCCTTCCATGTTGGCCTGTACCTCCAAGAAATATACACTGAACAAGAGAGGTCCCAGGACTGAGCCTTGTGGGACACCACTTGTAACTGGTTTGGAGTCTGACATGGCTCCAGCAATTCTAACCATGTGGGTTCTGTCCTTGAGCCAGTTTGCAATCCATCTAGTGACATAGGGGTTTATATTTAAGCTGGTGAGCTTATCTATAATGCCCGAGTGGGGTATTGTATCGAAGGCTTTTGCGAGGTCCAGGTAGGCTGTGTGGACCACCTTCCCCTCGTCAATGGCCTTGGTGACTGTTTCAAAGAAATCAACCAGGTTTAAGAGGCAGGATCTGCCCTTAACAAAGCCGAACTGGGTAGGATCCAGTGTCTGTAGGTCCCCAATATCTTTATTTATGAGGTCCATGATGATCCTTTCCATAGCTTTGCAGACCAAGCTAGTCAGGCTTATGGGGCAATAGTTTCCAGGATCCGTTAAGGCACCACCTTTATGGAGAGGGACCACTGTTGCTGTACGCCACTCTTTGGGCACATATCCTGTAGTAAGGCTGAGATTGAACAGTAGTTTTATGTTTGGGTTTAGCTCTTCTTGGAGTTCATGTAGGACACAGCCCGGGACACCGTCTGGTCCCATTGATGCTGTGTTTTTTGCTTTGGAGAGAGCGGCTCTTACCTGAGCATCTGAGATGTCAGGGGGGCAGCACTCTGCTGGGATAGATATTTGCCCTTTTGGTGGGGAGGGGGGGAGAAGTTTGCACTGAATCTGTCAGCTAGGATGTTGGCAATGTTTGTGGGTTCAGTGTATTTTTTGTCATTTTGGACTAATTCTGAGCATATCTGGGAATTACCACCCAGGTTCCTAACATAACTAAAGAAAGCCTTGTGATTATCTTTAGTGTCCTGTGCAATTTTTCTTTCGAAGCTGGCCTTAGACAATTTTATGAGTGCCCATAGTTTTTTGCTAATACTGATCAGTGATGCCTTCCCTTTTTGGGATTTTGCTCCATCATTTAGTAGCTTCCTCCTTCTATTGTATAATTTGTTTATGGTTGGGGTCCACCAGACAGGACGTCTGCCTTTGGAGGATTGGGTCTTGGTTTTATTTGGGATCGCATGATCCATGCATTCCTGAAGGTGTTCATAGAATGCGTTTATAAAGGATTCTGTGGTCTGGGCCGTATTTTCCACAGGCCCGGGGGCTTTGAAGGATTCCACCTCGGTTTTGAGTAGTGTGAAATTTGCTTTAGAGAAGTTTTTCACTGTGGTTTTCTGGGCAGGGGGTGGGGTCAGGATGTGAATATCCAGTGAGATTAGTTTATGGTCTGATCTTACCAGTGAGGGATACACTTCTGGTCTGGAGCATAGAGTCCCCATGTTGGTGATGATCAGGTCCAGTATGTTTTCCCCTCTTGTGGGAGTGGTAACAAGTTGTTCCATAGCATTTGAGTTTATAAATTCTAGGAACCTTTGGGCTAGGGTGTTGGAGCTAAAGTAATGCTCCCAGTCTATGTTTGGGTAGTTGAAGTCGCCCAATATAATGGTGTTTGGAGAGACCTTCATATTTTCCAGTGTTCTCAGGAAGGACGAGTGGGGTTCCTGGGTTTGGGAGGGTGGTCTGTAGCAGGCTATAAACTGGAAGGCAGTTTTACCCACTGTTAGTTGCACATGGATAGTCTCTGATGCTTCGTGCTTTGCCATCAACCTGGAGGTATGGGTATCTTTGATGAATATCGATACTCCCCCTCCTTCTGTGGTTCGGTCCATGTTTTGGGGCCGAAAAGCATCATATGAGGAATAACCTGGTAGTGCTGGGGTGCTCTCGGGAGCCCTGAACCAGGTTTCTGTTACTGCACAGATATCGATGTTCTCCATGCTAAGAAGAGTTTCGAGTGCGTGCATCTTGAGGTTTAGACTTCTGGCGTTGACTAGCATTACTCTTAGTTTCTTATCCCTTGTGATACCTATGGAGGTGGGTTTGTCTTTTGAGCCTTGCCTAAAAAAGGAACTATGGGGGTAGCAAGAGCCTTTGCCAATATCCAAAAGCCCAGGGGTGACAGGTGCAAGCCGTCCCTAGCGAAGCATTGTGGCTTGTCGAGCATATCATCCCAAGCTGACAGGCATTGGATCCCCTTTGAATGACACCAGTACTTAAGCCAATTGTTGAAATTGATCATCTTGTCTTCATATTGTGGCATCATTCTTGGTGAGGGTAAGATGCTACTCAAGGTCAGGGTCATACCGGCCTGGGTTACATGCTCAGAGAGCTCATTTATGTCTCTTTTCATGTAGTCCGGGGAGGTACGTCTCAGGTCATTCACACCAGCATGGACAATGACTGAGTCATATTTGTACTTGCCTTGGAGTGACCTGAGTGCTTGTGTTATGTGGCGGATCCTAGCGCCCGATAGGCTGCTCACCGTGACCCTCTCCTTGTTCAGCCTGGTGAGCAGGACATCATTGTGCCTGACGATAGAGTCACCTATTACAAGTGTATCAGGTGTGTTGTTTAGTCTTAAGGGCTGTGACTGTTTGGCACACTGGCTTTGTGAGATATGTGTTGCACGTGTTTTGTTTTGGGGTAACGGTTGCTTGGGTGTCTGCTTTGGAGGTCTCTGCTGCTTAGGCAGATCTTTATTTAGAGCCTCCGAGTATGTTTTTGTGTGATTATGTGTTTGGTTTGCTGTCGTGGTAGGTCTATGTGAGACTGGAATTGTAGTGAGTGTGGTTTCCTTCTCCTCCTGACTGGTTTTGCCAGTACTGAGTTGAGAGAGCTTAGCCTCCAGTTTGGCTATATGGTTGCATCTCTCACATGTGTTGGAATTTGTTGGGAGGATGAGAGGGTTGTCTGTGTACATGAGGCAGTTGTAACATTGCCTCAAGATTCCCAGATTCACCAGCTGGACCGGAGAGGAGATTGACAACTGACCTTTGGACATGCTAGAATAATATTGGGAATTCCTTAATAATTGAAAACAAGGGCCAGTGGGGAGTGAGGGTGTAGTGCTTTTAATTTTTAGTGCTGACTTATATAATTGCTTTAGTGAGCAAGTGCCAGGTAACTTAAGTGCAATGTGTTACAGGTAACTTAAATGCAAAAACGATAAACAGTAACTTTCTTTCAAGTGAAACAAGGAAATAAGTACAGTAAGCAATGCAGATATCACTAGTGATCCACAGAAGCGCTGAGAAGCCACGTATTAGGTGGAATTAGCATTCCAGGGAAATAACAAGCAAACAAACAATAAGCATATAAACAAAGCTAGATTCAGCAGGCCTGGATCTAGTCTATGCCACAGCAAACAAGGCGCACCAACTTCAGTAAGAAGCAGTTCAGATATGCATGCACTATAAGCCTTTAACCAGAAATTCCCAGCTCAGAAGGGCAGAGTCCAGCCTCTCCTCCCACAAGAGTGCAGACCACGAACCCTCTTAATGTAAAATAACTGGCCTGAAAGCCCAAGTGCTTAAACCAGAATTAATACACTTTTAGAATAACAGACACTGAGCCCTCAATCAGCAGTTCCCAACCTAGAAGGATGTAAGCTACCTGTTCTGCCACTACAGTGCAGACCACAAACCCTCTCAGTGCAAAACAACTGGTCCGAAGCCCAAGTGTTTAAACCAAAAGGCTTAGAATGAATTACACCAAGCAGTAATAAATACAATTGAGTACTTTTAAGATGATGCAAAAGTAAAATAAAGTAGGTAGAAACACAAGTACAGTAAAAGCAGATGAAATTTTTTTTTTTCTGAACAAGTGCTGAGATCAAAGAAACAGATATGAGTGCTGAAACTAGAAAACTGGCTAGTTACAAGAAAGAAAAACTAAGCTAGAAGGCTTCCCTCCAACACAGAAGGGCTTGGGGGCTCAGAAGCCTACAAATAGTCTATACCACTTAACAGGAAAGGCAGGAAACAAGCTTAATTTTTTTTTCTGTTTCTCAGATGCTCTCTTTGTACACAGTAGGAGTGCCTGAAATCAGAATATGATCTCACTGCACTCAGTTGAGTGAGCAAATGAGATGGGCCCAGAAGGAGTATCCAAACACAAATTTACAAGAGGGGCGGGCAGTTTCAAGGCCACTAAGATTAGCACCAAAACAAAAACAGGGACGGTGGGTGGGACTAAATGAAGAGCAGAGTCAAAACTTCTAGTTCAGTTAATATTCCTGCAACACAGTTAAAATCAATTTAAATACTGTATTTTTTGAAAAAAAAGTGCAGATAAAGGTACTTAAATTCTGTTATACGTCCAGTTGAATACAGCAAGTTCTTTGCCAGCCAAAGCTAAGGTTTTTAAGCAGAAAATATTTCACACTGTACCACTTAAATAGGCAAGGACAGGAAATCAAAGAATGTGGCTACCCCCACACCTGTAATTACTAGCAAATAACAAAATTCAGCAAACACTGACTAACTTCCAGTTCAGTTAATATTCCTGCAACACAGTTAAAATCAATTTAAATACTGTATTTTTTGAAAAAAAAGTGCAGATAAAGGTACTTAAATTCTCTTATACGTCCAGTTGAATACAGCATGTTCTTAGCTGGCCAAAGCTGAGGTTTATCACCTCTAAAAAGAGTTTTTTGTCAAGTTATTCTTAGCTGATTAAAAGGAAATAAGTAAAATCATTAAACTGTGATGTAATAAATAAGTCAACCTGATGCAATCCTAAATGCTGTTATCTCTGACCTTCAAAACAACAGGGTGTAAAGCTCATTGCAAAAAGTACAGCAAATATTAACATATTCAGTGCTGCCATACAATGACATGAAAAAAACAAAACATTTTTATAAAGGTTTATCACATTTTTTCTAAAAGTAAGTAATCTTAATGGAGAGCTTAGCTTGTAAATGCACGTTTTAGTTAATGTAGCCGAGTGTACCACTGTGAGTGGATCTGTCATTTTCTCAGCATCCTTATTAGGTCACTGCACTACAAATACTTGCTCTGAATCCACAGTTTGCTACTTTTTAGTTAAACATATTTCATTGAAATGCCTTTTCATCAGTAATGTTTCACCAAGCTAGATAAGGGGTAACCACATTACATGAAGAACACATCCCATATCCTTTCAATTTAATATGATTTACTGAAAGGTTATAGATGTATGGGGTATGCTATTTTACTTTAGGGCATTTCTTAAGTATCTAAAATGTTTACGTAAATAGTGTTGACAAAATAATATAATTTCATCCATCTATAACTTGGACCTTCATTGTGCTTCCACAGTGACCACACACAGTGACTCCTGCTTATTTACATTTGTTAACCAGTTAGGTGCTGTGCCAAAAGGTCTTTTTAAGTGACTACCTGGACTATTTGACAGTGACAATCTAACTACAAACAACACAGTTCACAGACTACATACACACACAATAGAAGATTGTAGGCAATAGCATAGGAAATGTCATTCTTCTGAAATGAAGAGTTATGACAATGCAGTTATATACATTGAGATGCAATTCTATAACATGATAGTTTTTCTTTAACATGACAGTTTATAACAAGATAGTTTATGTGAGAAAGTTATATTGAAATGTATATTGCAATAGTTTATGTGTATTGTAATATATGAAGAATTCTACATTGTAGTAATTAACATTAGAAGAAGTCGAACATGTGGGTATAACAGATAAGTATGAAGCTTTGCTAAATAACTATTTGCAGACTATCCGGTATGAATATAATAGTTCAGGAATTAACCATTCATCATGATATAATGAAATAATTATTTTTCCTTTTTTGCAGTTTATTAAAACTTCCTATGGCTGAAGCATTTTTATATCAGTGTAAAATGGGCATATTAAGGCAGATGCCTGTCCCAAAATGGGGAATGTAAAAGAAAAAACAAAATATATTTTCTGATGTTGGGAAAATATGCTACAGTAAAGATCTAGATAACTGGTACAACAATTATTACTTCTGAATTAAAAAAGTCATGCAGTCCCCGTATGGAAAAACATCAAACTAAAAACACAGCAAATGCACTATAATCAGATCTGCTACTGAATAGAAGAATTTAGGAAAACTGGAGAAATGGTCAGAAATATGGAACCTAAAACTCACTGCAAAGATTATTTATTTATTTATTGACGTTTGTTTACCAGGAAAGTCCACTGGGCTGAACAGAGCCCATTTTCAGTGGAGGCATGGGGAGAAAAGCTCCAATGCACAATAACAACAAGGTAGTTACAATATTTACAAGAATCAATACAATACAAAAATTGGGAAAAATAAGTGATACAAAAAAGGCAAAAATCAAATTCAAATGATTACAAGATAGAATGCAAGTAATATAAAATCTTGAAAAGAAGTGCACTGTTGTAAACATAACTGTAACAAAAAGGGAAAATGAGCTTGAGTGGTCCCATCAGATTACTTAAATTTAATCAAACAGTGGAATGAACAGTAAATATGGTAGACTACTGTAACGAGTTAGCCAAACTGAAAACAACAGGATGTACTGGAAGAGGAAATATACAAAGTACAATAGGAACTGTTCTTTCTGTACTGACCACTGATAAAGCTCGATGCACTTATAAAAACACAAATGAATGAGGGAATTCAGGTGAATATAGCAAAGAATGCGGCATGTGTCTCAGAAACCGGATGGAGTGGTATTGCAGTAACATGGCATGCATGCCCAGGCTTAATGGAAAGTGAGGGTGATAAGTGCATTTTTAAATTTCTGAAAGGATCACCAGAATTTTTTGAAACTTAGAAAGGTACATGAGAAGACTGGATGCACTATAGAGCTCAGTTATAATGTGAAGATTTCCCCCCACAAGCAGTGCTGCAAGGTTTAAGCTCCTTTCATGAAGGATGTTTTATTTTATTCTTTTTTCTTTTCAACTGGTTTGTTCATTTTTTTTCACATTGACAGTCCAAGGCAAGCAGATTCTCTTAGAATCATACAGTCAAAATAAAATTGCAGATGTCAGTAAACATTAGCAAATATTACATACAATTCATCTCCTGGAACTTATAGGTTGACTGGATATCTAACAGTACAAATGGCATATAAGGATTATCTAACAGTACAAATGGCATATAAGGATTATCTAACAGTACAAATGGCATATAAGGATTTGTACATTATTTTATCTTATGAAGTTCATAAGTTCATAGTAGGCTAACTGCCCATATGGACTATTTTAAGCCTAGCCAATTATTCTTTCTGAGAATCAAACCCTGTATCATGTGTCTATAAAGTAAGCACTTTAACCATTATGCCAACCTCCAACTCATCTTAAAGCTTGATCCCCCATCAGCCAAGTTACCTGCATCTGTGCAGCATCCTATCTTCCATTCCTGTTCCTCTCATGAATACTCCCATTCAATAACAGTAATCAAACATAAACAGTAGCTGAAGGAAATGGTCTTCTACTAATGGACCAAAATTATGGAATGCACACCATCTGGACATTAAAGGACCACACAAAATATTACCCCACTTTACTGATACTATCCCACTTTACAAAACTACTGCTTCCTACCAGTATTTCATTATAAGCAATCACCTCAACACTAACATGATCCTCAAACTTATGTGTCTTCCATCCAGATTTTCCATTCTCTTTACTCAGAAGTCCACAGCAACCTCTCTCTTAAGTTATACAGTCCTCTCCACTGTGTAACTCAGCTCTTGCATGCGGTTACCCCCACCTGTTTGAGCAATATTCCTGCTTATATAAATCAGCAGCAATAATTGCACCAAATCCAAATTTCCACATGTGGTACTTTTGACAAAGGTTTTGCCTACAACGGGATACAGTCTCTGCACTTATTCTGCCGTTTCTTGATGGTTACTTCTACTGCCTAATTATAATGCATGGCCTTATCCCTAAACAATCATTACCCTAAAGATATCTAGTGCTTATGAATGTATCTACCACAAGTAAGCATGCACTGTTGTGTATACAACCATCCACCACAAGCAAACTGCTTAAAAATATGACATCACCCACCATAAGTAAACATGCACTTCTGCATAAATACCATCCAGAGTTTCTGAATGGCATTTAACTGTTGTCTCTAAACTTATTTATTCCTTTACAGACTGAACTCTACTAATTTTTGAGTTACAGTGGAGTTCATTTGTTGATGTTTTAGCTCTTCATGGTACTGCCTACCAAATTAAGACATTTCCAGTTTCCTTTTGAATGACATGCCAAGCAATTAACTTTGAGAAGTCCTCTTTGAAGAGGTCGAAATCTGCTGAACAATATACAAAAAGACAAAAATATACTCACTTATGATAGAGTTTTGGATTTTAATTGCAGCTTTTGTGACTGTCAAGCACTAACAGGAAATAAAATAAATACAAATCTGTGCAACACTTAAGATTTGTTACATAATGACAAGTGGGATGTTCATTTGCTTTTCTTCTACATATTTCTAGTAAGAAATTTACTTACATTTTAATAGATATAATGAAGACTACAATCTTACTAGCTAGTCAAAAATGTTTGGTTTGCTTGAAAGTAGCACAAAACTTTGAAGCCTCATCATGCAAACTATCTGGAAGTCTGTTGCAGTTCTGCAAGCTGGTGTTAAGGCATGTCGTGCTGAAAAGGTTTTCTGTGAGCTCTACTGTTTCTGGATAGCTCTTTGTAATGTAACTAGCAATGTCAGATAACTGGAAACCCTACAGGAGTACCAAACTATATGACAGTACTTTCACATAACTCTTCTCTTTCTGCCTGTCTTATCTTAAAGGAAGGGGCTGCTATGTATATGAAAAATCTTCTTGGCCTTGTTTCTTAGAAACTTTATATAGTCTACCCTGTGGAGGACAGGAATGTACACATACCAATTAAGATTGGATGTAGATCTTAAAAACGTACAACCTATAGAGAAGGACCAAGAACTTCCTAGCCACAACTTAACTCATTCCAGCCAGGTGATGCCTCCAGGTGTATCTGCAGTTACATCCTACTGATGCCTTTAGGTGTCAGATATTGCTTGCTCATATTTGCATTAGTAATTCCAAAACCATGCCACATACAAAATATTGACAGCTTTTGTCTTAAAGCTTACAGTGACAAACACAACTGTATTGATATCTGACCTCTGTCTAGTGCAGGTAAGGCTAAATTAATTGTTCATATAGTATTTATTTATATTGTTACAAATGTAATGTTTTTCTACATATCTCAGCAACCAAGTAGCACATAAAGAATTGCTTAGCCTCATATGAAAGCTGTCAGCAGGCTGAACAAAATACTGCTAATATTATGTGTGAAACTTGAGTAGTTGCCAAGATATTGTAAGTTGTTTACAAAATATTACAAAGTTAATACTTACTGTGACTTATAAAATCCATTTTAAGACCTAAAACCTAAAGAATACTAGCCACTATAAAATTAGTTTGTGCTGACGAGTTTGCCATTTACATTTCTTAGTATGGTTCCAGAAATATAAGCATTTGTTTGAAATGTGAGAACTTAATCTGATTCTATCAAAAAGCTTAGATTCCTCCCACTGGAAGCTACAGTGTGAACATCCAGACCTCTATTGGAAGGAATTGGAAGAAATTATACTAAAACAAGCAGATAAACAAAATATATAGTGAATAAATAAATAACATTAGAAGATTAAAAAAAGAAGAAATTCCTTCTGAAAAATGGATGTACTCTCACTGCGGTCTGATTCCAGGGACTTCGTTCAGTTCTTTTAATGACTACCCCAGATAAGCTGGAGGAGACAGGACCTTTCCCCGGGATGAAGTATTTTATTTCTTCCTTTCTTATCACAATAAAAAGGCATATCCTGCTACTTGAAATAAAACAGCTGCCATGGTTTTATGCAATGCAACAACTAAAACATAATACAACTAATACAACGACTCCCCATTAATATTCTAAAATGTGCACGCTGATTGGTCAGCATGCATGTTGTAAATCAGACTTATACTAATGGAAAAAGGTCCAGTCGCCTGGACTTTTTCCATTAGTATAAGTCTTTTTTTACAGCAACGGAGAATGCAAGATCTCTGTTGCTTTTTACACACTGTCTCGCTATGTTAAAGGAGTTTAACATAGCGAGACAGCTTTAAAAAAAGCAACGGAGATTCTCCGTTGCTTTTTATAAAGCTGTCTCGCTATGTTAAACTCCTTTAACATAGCGAGACAGTTTGTAAAAAGCAACAGAGATTTTGCTTTCTCCGTTGCTTCCACCCACAGCTCTGATGTACTGCGTAAGCATACGCATGCACAGTACATCATAACTGCCACAGAATACCAGACAGCTGCGGAAGGGCAGCAAGGGAGCATTCTACAATGCCATTATTTAAGAAAATAAATTATTTTTTTTCTTAAATAATGTCATTGTATAATAGCAATAACCCACTTCTGGGTAATGCTGGATTTACCCATGGTTGTCTTTTATTGGCAACTCGGGCTTCGCCCTCGTGACCAAACCACACCAACCATGGGTAAATCCAGCATTACCCACACCCAGGCATGGGTTATTGCTATACTAAGAAACTGTTGAGTCTGGAATTGTGACCCAAGATTTTTAGAACTGCTAAAGTTAATACACTACATAGGAAACTAATTAGGAATGAAGGAGAGTAACAGTAAATTATATACAGATGCTATTGATTGAGTAAGAGAAGATCAAGTCCTGCTCTTACAAAAAGAAATCTCAGAAAAATTACTGGATTGGAAACTCAAGTCAACAGGAAGAACTTAACAATCTGGGGCATTCCTGTAGACTGGGACCAAAATGGGGCCTTACTAATGGTATGCAAAAAAATTTATAATGCCTTTTTGATCTCCCCAGGATCATTTTGTCTCAATGGAGTTCACAAGACCCTGCCTGGATCCAAGCTGGATACCAGATCCAGGCTAGTGATTGTAAACTTTCAATTTACTCAAGAGGGAGAAAGAACAACTATTAGCAGGAGACAAGTAGAGACATTTTGCTATTGATGATGCAATTAGTTGCATTTTTCAGGCTTGCATAGCTAAGTTCATCCTACCAGAAGAATTCTGTGAAAATTAGGAGGCTGTCTTGCCGAATGAGAATTAAATCTTATTTATTCTGCATCGACATTCCAAAGGTAGCCTGGCATACCTGTCAACCTCTTAGTGCAAAAAATCTGGACACAGCCTGACAGAATGGGGGTACAAAGGCCTGAAAATAGGGACAGATTTTAAATATTACTCTTATAAACTTAGAAAGTTTCTAGGATAACAACATTTGTCTTAGCATGCATTTTTCTGAAGGATATGAAGTCTGAAACACAAATGTATATCATTATTTAATGACTTCAGTGCTCAAGCCCATCCCAGTGATTTGCCAGAAAATCACAACTTTTGAGGAAAAGATCAAAAATATGAGGCAAAAATCTTGACATTCTGCAAAAATCTGTACAGTTGAGAGGTATATAGCCTGGAAGGGAGTAAAACTGACTTTTAATACAGTAATCAAAATAGAATTAAGAGTTAAGAGTTAAAAAATGCAAGTTTATAGACTGTGTTTCCATTCAGGAACCCTGAGTAATTTGTAGAATGAAAATTACTCAGCATAACATTTTCAGGTCTGTCTCCCCCTGTTGTCCACTATTTTCCCTCTCTTGTATTGCACACTGTGTAAAGACTTTATTATCATTATTATTATTATTATTATTGTTATTATTATTATTATTATTATTATTATTATAAGGAGAAGCTTATATGGAAATATTTGTAGAAGTGATATTATTATTATTGATTGTCATAACCATACCAGGAGTGGAATCAGTTTCTTTTTCTTTTCTCACATTTTGCATTTATTTTATGTCTGTAGCCAGGGTCAGGTGAAGGGAATGCTGATGGGGTGGGTTACATCTCAAAGCCCACATTCAGAATCAGTCATCGGTCAACATTTTTTTAATGTGAAGTGAAACATTTTTATAAACATATATTTGTAATATATCTTTTATGTCTTTGTAATTCATCCTGCTGCTTATTTTAGCAAAATAAGGCTGTTGATGTTGCTAAAACTTGTTCGTTAAGACAGCTTGCTGCCCAAATGCCAGTTACTATTAAGTCAGCATTTTTTCAGCTGTCTGACCTTGTAGGGACATCAGAAACACTACTGTGCAAGTTTCCATTATTTACCATGGTCCTGACTGGAGCTGTTTAGTGGTTTGTATCCCTTTTTAAAATTTATATAAAATACATTATTTTAGAATGGAATCACGAGCAAGGTAAAAAGTAAGTTGCTTTTCTAAATGACATGGGTATACTCAGGGTATGCAGTATGTTTTTCATAGAATAAAATGCAGCTTATTGTTAAACCATTCATTACTAGTGCTTCTCAATGGGGCAATATATGTAGTTGATGGAAAAAATTAAAAAACATTACTATGGTCATGACAAGTTTTAAATATTTCAATAAAATCCATCATCACTGATGTACGTAGTGGTTTTCTTTGTGGTGGTGCAGATTGTGTGTGGAAGTGGAGAATATTATCACTGCAAAATGCTGATTGGCTTGGCTTTTAGTGGGGTTGCATTATATGTGTCAGAGAACAAGGAGCAAAAATACATTACGGTGACAGTTATTTTTTAACTTGATCACAAGGCACTAGAAGTATGCACATTCAGAATGAAACTATAAGTATTGTGTATGGATGCAGTTTGTGGATATAAGTATCTGATCCTTCCTGTCATCTGATGTGTGTGTGTGTGTGTGTGTGTGTGTGTGTGTGTGTGTGTGTGTGTGTGTGTGTGTGTGTGTGTGTGTGTGTATACACAAACCCATACATATAAATGATATAGATAATATTTAGTTGCCTATTATAAAAAACTTACTCACCTTTCTGCCAGATTTATAGATATGTCAGTATGATGTGAACCTTGGCTTGAGATAATTGTCACTGTTGAAATAATACCCCAACCCCATGGGCAAAATAGGAAAAAGGGATTGAGGATGGATGGATGTATACCTACAGATATCATAACCATAGCTGGGTTATCTGGTGCCCTGTACATTTTCATAAACTGACACGACTTACAGAAACAAGTTGAAATACATTATTTTGATCATGACTGTTTTTAATTATTAGGAGGGAGAACTACTGCCTTCTTTGTATGGTTCCAATTCCTGTTTGGGAAGTCCTGAATTGTTTCATCTCATTTAGATTTCTACTTGTTTTCATGGCTTTGTGCCCAGTTTATTTAATAAATTTCATAAGTCTAATGTACAATTTCTGTGTGACAGGTTTTCTTGGAAGACAAATTCCTTGAAATTAGGTTTGAACATTTGTTTACCCACCCATTCATCCAGGGTCACCTTGAAGTATTCTAGACTATTACGGAACCTGAAAGGTGGATGATTTCAAATTATCAGAATATGTTGAGTAATACAGAGACTTCTTAGTCTTTCTCTTATTGCATTTTATAGATCAACTTGATTTTTAATATATTTTAGTATTATATTACAATTAAAGATCTTGAGATTCAATAATAATATAAGTTCTTAACATTTTATAGTTAGCAGAAACAATTTGAGAGAGAATTTGGTTCGAAATGGTTTATTTTTTGGCAGCTGGATTAATTGATTGTTTTTTTTTTTTCATTTAATATCATCTTGTGTCTTTGAAGCTGGGAAGGATGACTGCTGCTGCTATGTTTGTGTGGTGCTGAGTCTCAGTGCAAACTCTTTTCATTGTTTCAGCTAGATTTCTTCTTGGTTTCACGGATCTGTGCCAGTGTATTTTGCTATTTGAATCTTGGAAAGAAAATCTGAGAGAGAATTTTTCCATCTTTGCTGGAGAACTCAGAAGAAGTATTTGCCATTTCTTGTCAACTGTTTTATTATTCCAACTGTGTTTTGTTTAGTGGACAGTGGACTCATGTTTAAGTTATTGTGGATTTTGCTTTGTTATGAGTATGACGTTTTTAAATGTTTTACTCAGACTGGGCTAATTTTAGTAAATGGGCTATTCTAGTATTTGTATAGAGGTTTATGCAGTAGTGACATAGTAACATTTGTCACTTTGCTATTCCATTGCTACATTTTTACATTTTGCAACTTTATGTAACCAGTCTGCTACATTATTATATTTATATGTAGCTTCCTGATTATTTCTTTGATTGTCATTTTATCATTAATTTGTGACTGCTTTTTCTGCCCAATTTTAATAGGAAGTCTGGATGTCCATGGTTAGCAGCCTTTTATTGCAGATGGATTTGTCTGTCAGAACACTTACAATGTTAATAATTTATACAATATTTAATATCCATTGTTGTATTTTTATGTGACTATACTTTGTTTTATTCTTTGTATAAAAGCTTAGAGTATAGGCCCAATAATAATGCTGAAATTGGCACCTCCCTCAACTCAAAGTTTAAGACCACAAAAAATGCTCTTTTGCTCCTAGCAGTGTAGCAAATTAGTAAATTGTTTGTTACAACTGTAAGTAGTTTGTTACAGTATGTCAACATCTGCCATGACCACATATGCATTTCTGAAGCCACAATATCCTTGTGGCTTCATAAATCAATGCTGACAGTATGTAAATATAAGTTAGCAAGTGTGTGTGTGTGTGTGTGTGTGTGTGTGTGTGTCTAAACACATAGCAAATGTATATCTACCAGCCATAGCAATATGCAAAGTAAGCCATCACCTAGGGCATCATTAGACTAGTGCTTACATTATGCTTATTTATTTTTAAGTAAAATAAATGTTTTTATTTACTTAAGCAAATAAATAAACAACATACGACACCCCCTGTTCAAAATAGTTATAGCACCCTATGCAGAAACACTGTATACCTGACCTGATCACTCAGTTTATGAACTTTCTGCACTGCCCTGCCTTTGATATAGACAATGAATAATATATCCTAGATGTGATAATTGTGGAGCAAACAAACATAAACAAACTTGCAAAAATGAATGTACAAATGCCATACCTTAAACACTTTTGTCTTTATTCAACTGACTTTATCAAAAATTTGATGGTATTGGAATACTTAGAGCAGCAGTATATCCCGTTTATTGTTTGAATATAAAAACAACAATAAAAGTCCACAACAGGTAATATGAGGCAAGTATTTTTAAATAACGTGACCAGATATTAATACTGGTGTACTTTCCTATGGCTGTCTAGCAACTCTGTGCATGAAAATGAGTTAATCTTCATTACTATGGCCATTATTTTACTTTTTTTACTTTATTGCAGTCAGACATGTGAGAGATCGATGATCAACAAAGTACTTTTAATGCCTGGGTATGACCTAGGGCTATATGTGAATGAAAATGACTGACCTTGTTGTCATTTGCTCATTGTTGTGGATTTGCAGTATTAATGTGATTTGTGTGAAGCAGGTAAATACTTTTCTGTGGTAATTATTTGAGTGAAATAAGGCTGAAATGCCTTCCTGTTTTTACTTTTATTTTTAATGGCAATCAGATGTCTGGGGTATACACAGTCAATGAGGTGCCCATACATCCTGTGTACAAAGGGTGGTATATATAGATGAAAGTGACTCACACATTTGTCGTTTGTTCATTTTAAACAGCCATTAATCTGCCTTTGCAGGAATAGTACACATTAGTGCAATGCAAGCTGACATACTTTACTGTGGTGGCTGTATGTTTGCATGAAACATACTTAAAATACACTGCCGTGGCTATTAGTATTTTATATTTTTAAACATAAGCTATCTGAAATGTACACAGTCAATAAACTAGTTATAATTGCTGAGCATGGTTTGCTGTCTGTGTAAGAAAATAACTGAACTTGCTGTTGTGATCAAGTTAAACAGTCATTGACCTGACTGTGCATAGCTGGTGTGCATTTGCATAAACCATGTTTGAATACTTCACTTTGGTCATTTTTTTATTACAATCAGACATCAGAGGTGTACACAGTCAATACACCATCAATAAAGTGGCTATATTGAGACTGTAGATAAAGGTGGCTTATCCCTACTGTTTTTGTTTACTGTTAAATAGTCACTGATTTGGTTTCATAGAAGAAATGTCAGACAATATATTGTATTGGCTGAAATACAGTGTAAAACTGTCATTGTTATTGCTTATACTTTTTTGTGTGTGCATTTGTGTATGGGGCATTGCAGTCTATTCAAAAGTAACACATTTCCCATAATTTATTTCACTTTTTACCTCAAACAGATATTAGCAGTGTGCACAATAAGTGCTTAACTTTGACAGACTGAACAGGATATATATATGAAAACAGTTGATCATTAGCACAGTGGTACAGTGAGCAGGATTACCATCTCAAAATATTTGTTTCTCTGGTTGAGAGGATTACTATATCTCTTTTTGTGAGAAATCTCTGTGTAGGTTTTAACCAGGTGCTCTGGTGTCCTCCAGCCCTCCAAAGACATACTGTAGCTGAATTGGAATTCCTCCAACTTGCTTGCAGGTAAGCTTGCAGTGTGTGTGTGTGTGTGTGTGTGTGTGTGTGTGTGTGTGTGTGTGTGTGTGTGTGTGTGTGTGTGTGTGTGTGTGTGTGTGTGTGTGTGTGTGTGTGTGTGTGTGTGTTTGTATGTGTGTGTGTGTGTGTGTGTGTGTGTGTGTGTGTGTGTGTGTGAAAACATCAGTGCATATTTGGATATGCTTGGCTTGTCAGAGGCAGTGTCATTGTGTGTACAGGTGTAAAAAAAATCAAAGATGTTAATATGTGGACACATACAATTTTATCAGGCACATACATAACTCATCTAGGTATCAGTAAACAAACAAAGGAAAAAACAGTTACGTAATTATCTTTACAAAAAGGGCATAAATAAGTAGCTCCCACACTCCTGGCTGTATAAGTTGATTTTGAAACAGGCTTATTAGGATGGATCATTCTCAGTCTCTACCCTGGACCTTGCATAATCTAAAAATGGCCCAAATTAGAGTGGTGCAGAGAAGGATGATAACGTTTATGTGAGTGAGACCTTAGACAGTGGGATTATTATTTCTTTAACTTTCCTCACAATAAAGCCTCAGAGGTTTTCACAGAAAATTGCAATGGCTTGTCTAAGGGCAATGTTTTGTGTAGGAAAACAAGTTGGAATAAACTACTAGTATATTTATTTTTTACTTTCCTCATAGTCAAACATCAGGCTTGTATACAGATAGCTATCTTCTGGTGAGCAATGATATGGAAGCATATTGAATACATACCATGACAGCAACACACCGAAATATATTACTGTGCCATTTGTTCTTTTACTTCACTTTTGTTTCAGTTTGACATCAGATGGGTACACAGAACCTGATTGCCTTTTGGGGGTGGGGGTTATGAGGCATGATGTATATATGTATTGCAGCAACAACTTGGAATAGATTACTGTGGCCATCTGTTCATTCATGTTTATCCAACTCAAACACCAGAGAAGTACACAGAATATATTCAGTCAGCTCCTTGTCCATGAAGGCTCACAGTGGTTATAATTTATTTATTTTTTGTTGAAAGAAGAAAAATAAGAGTACATTTCTTCCCTTGTTTATGATTTTTTTCAGGTCTTTACTGGATCAAGGTTTGGGGATAACAGTTCTAAAATGCATCTTAGAGCATAAAAACTACTAATTTCTGGATTATCCCAGTTTAATTCAGCTATTTCCTCCACAGTTATTACATTGCAGTTTTGACCAGTTAATGTGTGTTGAAAGGCTGGAGAGGAAAACAAATGATGAAAATTTGGGGTAAAAAGCTCTAAAATGTACCTCAGAGCATCTGGCTTCTGGGGGATAGCAGTTTCTAGCTTTCTGGCTTAATTCACTTATTACATCTGCATTTGTTATAGAGTGGTCTTGCCCAGTTAGGGTGTGCTGAAAGGGTGAAGGAAAAAGTTGAAGTGTAAGACAAACTGTGAAGAAACAAGAAAATGTAATTTGGATGGTATGGGTAAGCCGGGATAGGGAATAATATGAGAGCACTAGGGCTGGTCTTAGGGGAAACTGCTGAGCAGTAAGTTGGTGCCATGAAGTCTTTTGACAAGGGCTTTTAAGTTGGCTTATTTGCACACATAGGCCCATCACAAGTTTCATTTCCAGGCCCTTATTACAGCCTTGTGTGTAGCATCAGAGCTAAAATCCCTGCATTTTCATTCATTGCTCACCTACCTCGCCCGTCAGAATTTACCTTCCTGAGGCATAACAGCAGTGTAGTTTAACATCAGTATTTCTGGAACATCCTTCTGTTATTGCTGTTTATACTGACTTTCAACTGTAAAACCAGTGAGCTGGGTCATTCCTGGCTGAAGACTGAAGTGAGTCACTGACAGCCATGTCTTCTATTGAAGGACTACAAAGAAGCTTATCATGGATGTCACTAAAGTGGGAATATAAACTTAACTAACTGCAGTTTGTTGAGTGAGATAAAGGCACACAAGCATAAAAAATAAATAACAACTGGAGTCTATCATATGTGCTGTGTTTCTAACTTGACTCTAAGAAAACTAGTGTGCTCCTTTGAGATACCTTTAAGCCCCCTCCCTAGTTTTGATATTTTTATACTATACCAAAAGGTTGTCTTATATTCCTCAAACAAATCTAGCAGACATAGATTGCTTTGACATTCTTACCAGGTGACCTTCTCTTGCTGCCACATGCCATACACGTCCTGCAGCAAATGTTGTACCATTTATTGTTCCAAATGTAGACATGGCAACTGAGACTGGAATCAACCACATCCATGTACCCAGAATTTTACTCCTGTTTTAAGAAACAGAAAAAAAACAAAATAATTACTATTTTTAAATGTGTCTGCCATGGCTTTACCCCAAATGCTAAACAAATAATTAATATAATGCTAAATGAATCACATCTTTGTCCTTAATTAAATATCTTTTTTTTCTTTTCTCATGTAATTCTTTTTAATAATTGCACAGCTACATAACACTTTATTTAAAAATGTATGAATTAGAAATAAAAAAAGTAATTTTATATAAACACCAATAGAGTCAGCCTGCTAGAAAAAGCATCATAACTTTTGCACATAAATATGTTTGTCCAAAACAAACAAGAGTATAAATATACTACAGTGTCTATATATATCAGGACAAGATGAGAAATACCAGCTTTCGAGCTGAGACATAAACAAATAATTCAGAAACCAAATCTCACTTAGCTACAAGGAGATGTGCCCAACTTGTCATTGTGCTACCATAAATTTAAAAACAAGCCAAGTGGCAAGCAATAAAATGAGTGGGGGTGTTCAATAGACACATCTAGTACATTGCAAAGGATGTAATTACTCACAAGGCTGGTGACTGAATGTCTTTAGGTGCTGATCATCCATTAGAGGTACGTGACCCACACACCCTGAAATCAGAACCATTGATTGCTATGTATATTAGTAATTCTTATACACTAATTTGTAGTAAAGCAGTCATTTCACCTCAACAAAGGACAAGAAAGACGGAATGAAGAATGAAACAGCAAGGCATGCGCGCGTGTGTGTGTGTGTGTGTGTGTGTGTGTGTGTGTGTGTGTGTGTGTGTGTGTGTGTGTGTGTAAGCATGTTTGTATGTCTGTGTGCAGCTGTCTCTCTGTAAGATGTAGTTTTCATGTAAAAATGCCCACTTAAAATTTAAATATACCTGATATTATATATTTAAAAATATGCTATACCTCTTTGCCTAAGTAACTACTGTTAGATCTTATTTGAACAAATGAAATAAAATACACTGTTTTGCAGGCCTCTCAGCTATTTATTTGTTTTCTTTTATCTGAATGAGTAAATATCATCAGCGTCTGGATGGATGTGTGATAAAAATCTGCTTAATATATGTGGCTCAAGCTTTGTTCCTTTCCCAGTTTAGAGAGACCATGTTATATAACTTTAAATACTTCATTGTGATATTTTACGTGAAACACTCTTTCTATTTAACCAAGATGAAATCAGTGTGCTTGAGAGGATACTGGAACTCTATGTAAATGAGAGAAGTTATCAATTTGTTTTGAGAACTGAGGCAGATTTCATTTTAAAATGCCTATGAAAGATTAAAATGCACATGCTTTCATGGGCCATGATATTCATAAACAGTGAACACAGACCCAGATTTGTGTCATAGAAAGAAAGAGTCCTGACTACAAAGCTGACAATTCACATTTGATTCCTGGCACAAATGTTGGAGGAGTTGAATGAGGGTAGAAAGGAGAAGCATTTTGCTAGATCACCCACTGCAGGAGGGAAGGAGGGGTTTCTATTAGTGATATAGCACTTTCTTTGTGATGTGGGCAGTGCTGTACTTGTGTACAGAGTGCCACTCAAAACTTGCCATAGAGCATGAGTCTAGAGCTATGTGCCATGATGACATCAGTAGCTCCATCTAGCTAAGGTATACAAGAAAATCCCCTGCTCTGCACGGCAGCATATGTTGTTCTGTCAGGTTCTCATCTGTGAGCCATCAACCCTTTCAAATCTCCAGTACAGCTGTCACAATCCTGAGAGAAGTAGTGCCATGGATACTGAGGACCAGACAGAGACATAAGATTAGCCCTAGAGAGCAGCTGATGGCCAACTGGAGTGGACATAAAGGGGCAAAAAATTGTCCACATTCTCATAAATGGAACTTGTGCTGTGCTGCTAGAACATAGTATGGATGTACCATAATTCATAGTCAGCATGGGACTGGATTGCACACCAGGGTCCTGTAGCATAGGAGCCCAAGCCATATATGTGGATTATATACTAAATGTGTTCATGGTTGCTATGAGACTATCTCTTCAGCCTCCCTACAAATCCATCACTGTCAGATAGTAAATATAACCGTACTTCATGTCAGACACCTTTGTGTATTATGGGGTACTACTGTCTATTTTATCATGTGTTAGGTCAGTGTCATCTCACTTAATGAACCCTCACATAATGCTGTACATCTAGTTCCACATGCTCCTTGGGATGGTAAGGTAGACATCAACACTGTCAATGCCAGCCATCTGCCAGACTGACTGTGCTGGTGTGACAGCAACAGGTGCAGGGCATGCCGACATTGTGATGGCACCTCCCTATGGGATAGTGGTTACATACTGCATTTTCCAAACCAGACAACAGTGTTGTTAATTAAATGATTGCTCAGCCTGCAATGTCAGCACATCTGTGCTGTCATCACTCTTTGTTCCAGCTGTACAAGAATGGGACAGTGTCAGGTGTTTCTGCCCTGTGAACACTGACTGCATAAAATATAACAGAGTTGTAAGTCTTTGGCAGGACAAGTGCCTATGCCAGGGATACATACTGTAAGCATTTCATAGATAGTTCCATGTCTATGCACAGTGGTATGTGCCGTATTGCTGCAGACAGTGGATGAAGAATTCTGTTGACTCTATGCTCTGCTCCACACTATTCCATAGACATGGCTAGGCACAAATCATAAACATTTCACTCTCCCTGGCCACACCTGCAGAGTAAGCTTAATTTGTGTTTTATTATAAAGGATCTGGTTGGTGTTTACCCCATCATCTGTGGATGATATTAGCCATCACTATGTAGGGGACCAACCAGGTACGGTTGTGGCACTGTACCTGACTGCATTGCACACAGCAGCAGGATGCACATTTTTAGCCCTTCATTACAAGTTAAGATGTGATGTTGTCCTATCTCACCTACATTCTTAACAGGTGGGTTCAGAACCAATCCTCGGTTTCAACTCAGCCATTTTTACAAGCTTGAGGTCTTCCACTGGCTTGTGGCTGTATCCTTATCCCATCATGCCCAAGGAAAGCTCCCCAGATCTTCTTTGCCGCTAAACAGATCGGGTGCTTCCATTTTAGATCTGGCTAAGTAAGTTGTTAAACTTTTTCTTCTACTTTATTAATATAGTTACTGTTTTTGGCTGTTTTTAGTTAGCATTTAGTGTTTATGTAGTTTTCTTTTATTTTTAAAGAGTTTGTTCTGCTTTTTGCTTCTGGATATTGTTTCTTTTACCTCAGGCCTGTGTTACTCCCTATCCCAGCTTATATTTAGTGTTAAAGCCTTTTTTACACTCTATTTTAATTTAGAGAATGTTATTAAGTAAATTGTTGTTTCAGTTGCTTATTTCTGACTAAAATGGCAGCTTGTTTAAGTTAGAGGGCTGCCATGGCCTGTTTAATTTAGAGGGCTGTCTTTCTCCCTTCCCTCTACCATTTGAGCTAGGCAGCTTCGTTTTAAGTTAGAGAACTGCTGTGTTTAAAAAATAATATATATATATATATATTATTTGACAGAGTTAGAGGATACTGATGCCTTCTTATACTTGTTGTTACTGCTACTGACTTAATATTTTCATTGTGTTTATGTAACATAAAGAAAGCAAGTGTGTGAAATGCAACCAGAAAATGCCCATCACGGATGGACACACATCTGGAAGAATCCTGTTCTATTTGCCACTCCTTTAGTTGAAGAGTGCTACTTGAAAGGAAGAACAAACTTATAATAAGAGGTT
The DNA here is from genome assembly GCF_019279795.1 of Protopterus annectens. Taxonomy (NCBI): domain Eukaryota; kingdom Metazoa; phylum Chordata; order Ceratodontiformes; family Protopteridae; genus Protopterus; species Protopterus annectens. The sequence continues at coordinate 1,436,455,210 of NC_056725.1, forward strand.
TATTGAAGTCCCCTTTGCTGAAGCATTAGAAGAAGGTCAGGGCATTTCTAAATTGACCAAATCTCCTTGATCCAAGTCTGACAAATCTGGAAAAATGTCATCTCCTTCTTTTGGCCATTTGCAGCCAGCAAAAAAGCTGACCAAAGTTATTTCTTCGGACCCAAAGATTGTTGAGCCTGAAAAATTTTCATCATCAGCTCCTTCAGCATCGGTGCCGATAGAATTTGAAGTAAGGGGCCAGTCCCATGAATTGGTACCGGTCTCCCCTACTTTAAGGTCACATCTTCTACAACCGATTAGATCTCCTGCCCCCTCCTCTCGGTCCCCCAGGAATCTTTCTGATGATGATATGGATTGGGTGGTGCACAGACTCATAAAGACACCAGTGCTGGCCAAACTACTATTGGCTCCAACACAGAGATATTCAGAGCTGACCATGACCTCCCCTTTGACATCTATTCCTCCTCTGAGCTGAACTCGGACCTCAGAGCTGGAATGTCTGGAACCTACCATAGTGGAACGGTCGGCGACAAGACCTATTCCGGGTTCTTCAGGCCTGACATCTACTCTGACATCCTCAGCTCCATCTGAACCTGAGGAGTCTAGGAGCCGACACTCTCTGGTCAGGTCCAGGGAGGGGAGTTGGACACTTGTTGGATCCAACCTTGCCTCTTGGGGCTTCAGCATAGATGAACTCAGCTCCTACATCAACCTCGGAGCCAACCCCCTTGGTTCTGGGGATTCCTTCTGACTCTTTGGAGCTGGAGGTATTGTAAGAACAGGGGAGGGGGGCTTTCAGTGTGATGAGGAGAGCACTGTCTCCACAGACAGCTCCACTCTTAGGTACTGACATTCTCTAAATTAAAGAACACCAGCATTTGTCTCGGAACCACATCATCCACAGACACATAGAGACCCTAGGCTTCAGGATACTCCATCGGGTGAACCCCTCTCTTCAGAAACCTCTCCAGAACACCCCTCTGAAGAGGTCCTTCATAAGAGACTTTGTAAGAGGAAGCATTTAGACTCCCCAGAGGAGTCCATCACTTCTGATAAAGACCTTGATGAGTCAGAAGGATCCCCACAGTCAGCCTCTGAGGATGTCTCCTTCACAGATATCCTATAAATCCTTAAGCAGAGAGGTGGCTGGAAGCCCATTAACCCTTCTGAGGATGAGTCTGTATACCTGAAGGCGTTTGGGTCTCACCCTTCCACTGCTTGGGTGTCTCCACCTTTGGAAGTGGTTAGTCGAAAGGTGTTGGAGTCTCCAGACTCAGTGGAACCTGTTTCTCGGAGGCCAAACAAGTTTATTACTGTGCCTTCAGATAAGGGATTCCTTACTAAGGGTATCCCAGTAGATGCCATGGTGGTGGTGGCAGCCACAAAAGAGGAGTTTCAGAGACATCCTCATCTGTCCATCAGCCAAACAGGGAGTCTCATATGATGGACAGATACGGGAAGTGCATGTTCTCTTCAGTGACATCTGCACTAAGATCACTGAATTACCTGACTCATTTTACTAGGTTGCAGAGGGATCCATTGAAAGAGCTAGGAGATACTCTACAAGGTTCAGTAGCTTCAGGAGTTTCAGACTAGGCTTCCTGTCAGCTCTCCACCTTAAAATCTGTGGTTAACTCCTCCATGAGGCTTATTTCCTATGCAGCAGATGGAGCGAGCAGCGGAGCGGGTTCAGGAATTTCCCCAAGGAGACATTCCTGGATGAACTTGTGTGACTTTGTGGAGACTTTTAAGTCTAGCTTTGTTAATGCCCCCTTTGATGGCTAGTCACTCTTCGAGCCAAAAGTTAAGGACACATTCTCCAGGTGCGAGCAAGAAGGAAAAACTCTCTCTGCTGTGGGAGTATGTTTTTCACTACCTTCCAGACCTTACCCAAAAGGTCAAAAGGGAGGAAAGATGTGTTTCCAAAAATCCCAGAGAGCTTTTCAGGACACACATGGTGACTCTTCCCCCAGGGGTAGAGGGGGAAGTAGCAATTGGGAAATGCCAGAGGGGGTCCACAAAATCAGGGTGACAGGGTTTCCTTCTGTGGTAGGGCTTTTCAGTGCTCCTGAAGGGAGGTACACCTGTCCATCTCTGGAGGCAGTTGGGGCTCACTTATTTTTGTACCCAGATGCCTGGCTAGAAATAACAAAAGATAAGTGGGTACAAAGCATAATATCATAATATCTAGAGGCTGCTCTATACCCTTTTCCTTCCCCATTCCTAACATAAAGAACATCCCAGATGCCCCACTCTGTCAAAGGGAACAGGCAACTCCAGAAATTCAAAAGTTGCTAGACGTAAGAGTCATCTAAATAGTCCCCGCAGACCAAATAGGATCCGAAATTACTCAAGGTTCTTTTTAGTTCCAAAGAAAACAGGGGACTGGAGACCCATACTGGATCTCAGCAGATTGAACAAATCAGTAAAGAAAACAATGTTCCGGATGGTAACACTGCAGTCAATATTCCCTTTTCTGGGAAAAGAAGATTGGATGTGCTCTGCAGACCTCCAGGATGCGTAATACCACATAAAAATGGACAGGCCATCCAGGAGACATCTGCGCTTCCAGCTGGGAGCCCGTCACTACCAGTTTCAAGCTCTCCCCTTTGGTCTCACTACAGCCCCCAGAGTGTTCATCAAGTGTATGGCAGTAGTCTCGGCTCACTTGAGACATCCAGGATTTCGAGTGTTTCCGTATCTAGACGACTGGCTCCTAACCTCCACCACCAATGATCTACTGATAGAAGCAAGAGACACAACTTTACAGCTCTGCTCTCATCTAGGAATCACGATAAATTACAAAACATTCTGCCTTGTTGCCATCTCAGTGTATCATTTTTATAGGAGCAGATCTAGATACAACAAAAATGATGGCAAAACTTCCCCCAGAAAGAGTTCAAGTTTTACAACATCAGGTCCAAATCCTACTGTCCAAGAGGAAGGGGCAAGCAAGAACAGTTCTGAAAGTCTTGGGAACCATGACAGTGGCAATAATCCTGATTCCATTAGCATGTCTGCACATGAGAATTCTACAGTGATTACCATTTGGTCAGTGGTCCATGCAAGAACTGCCCATGTCCCACCAAATGTTGATAACAGAATCTTGCAAGAAAGGCCTTCATTGGTGGGTTGACTCCACTCATGTGACATTAGGTCAAACCTTTGTTCTCCCCCAGCTATTAGCCACAGTAACCATGAATGTGTCCCAAATAGGGTGGGGGGCATTATTTCAGAAGGACAGTCCAAGGTACTTGGCAGGACCATGAAGCCCATTTGCACATCAATATCCTAGAGATGAGAGCAGTGCTTCTAGCATTGCAAGCACTTCAGGACTCTCTTCCGCTAGGAACTATTGCAATACAGATGGACAACATGTCAGTCGTTTGGTATATAAACAAACAAGGAGGAACCAGGTCCTACCCCCCTTTGTCAAGAGGCCCTGAGAGTATGGCAATGGGCAACCTCCTCCCAATGCTTTCTGATAGCAATGCACATCCCATACAAATCCAGCGTGACAGCAGACATACTCAGCACAGCAATTCTGATGCCTCATGAGTGGTCTCTAAAACTGAAAGAAGCGGAAATGATTTTCCGCAAATGGGGTCAGCTTGGCTGCAACCTTTTTGCCACATCCATAAATGCCAAATGCAACAGCTAGTTTTCCCTAATTCCCCCTCCAGGGGAGTCACCGAGGGATGCATTTGTACACAATTGCCCCTCGGGTCTCCTCTATGCCTTCCCTCCCTTTCCCCTGGTACACAAGGTTCATCAGAAAGCCAGTTCATTGGGAAGCAATTTGATTCTCATCACCCCATACTGGCCTCATTAAATCTGTTTCCTCTACCTTTGGTCTCATCTCCAGGAGAAGCCATTGGTTATGGACCCCGTTCTGGATCTTCTGACTCATGCGTCAGGGATGCTGCATCCCTCTCTTCAAACCCTCAAATTGACAGCCTGGCTGCTCCGATTACAAATATAGCCAGGCTCCCTAACCTTTCCTCATCTGTGAAGCATATCTTGATCCTTCAACGAGGAGATTATCCATGAGTAAATGGAAAAGATTTTCTTCTTGGGCATTAAGTAACCACATTGATCCCTTTTCTGCTCCCATAGGCTCCATTCTTGAATTTTTGACAAAACCGTTTAATGAAGGTGCAGCTGCAGCTACCATTTGAGTTCATTTGGCAGCAATATCTAATTTTCACGTAAGTGATTTGGGCCCGAGTCTGATGTCTCACAGACTATGCAAAGCTTTTCTAAAGGGCACTTTTTTATTAAGACCACAGTTAAGACCCCTTTACCACCATGGGACCTAAACTTTGTTCTGTCCTGTTTGATTCTCCCACCCTTTGAACCTGCATCATCCTGTGATCTAAAGTTCTTGACATGGAAAACAATTCTTTTGATTGCCATCACTTCTGCTAGAAGCGTTTCAGAGTTGCAAGCTTTATCGATAGTCCCCCTTCATGCTTTTTCCACGAAGACAGAGTCACCCTTCAAACAAATCCATCCTTCCTACCAAAAGTATGCTCAGAGTCAAATTTAAATCAATCCATAGAACTACCAGTGTTTTTTCCTAACTAACAATGCAGAATATGCGCTACATCAACTGGATGTACATAGACAATTATGCTTCTACTTACAAAGGACAAAGGACTTCAGAATATCTGACCAATTATTTGTATCCTTTTCAGAATCTAAAAAAGGTGCTCCTATGCCTGAGGTCACACTTTCAAAATGACCATCAGATTGTATTACCTTTATATATAATTGTAACAACAAAGAGCTACCCTTTAAAGTTAAAGGTCATTCTATGAGAGCCATAGCAGCCTCATCTGTCTTTCGGGCTAGACTATCAATTGACACCATTTGTGCTGCTGCAACATGGGCAAGGCTTTATACCTTTATCACTCATTACAAAGTGGATTTGGCCTCCAGGAACAGGGCCTCTTTTGGGTCTACTGTTCTGCAGAATATTCTTCTGTGAGCCACCCAAGAAAGTGCATGCTAGGGATGTTGTCCCACTAGTTAAGAATGAAGGTGAGATAGTACGACATCACATAAAGAAGTTATGCACTCACCATAACGTTCTATTTGTGTTGTCTTTCTCACCTTCATTCTTACATCCCACACTCCTTCCCCCAGCCTTTGGCTCCTGGAGGACAGAGTGGTCAAGTTTGGGAAAATATGTTCTCCGACCTTCTTTGCTCTTAAGTTTTGAATAATTGTTTACTATTACATATTGTTTATCAGCAAACAAGATCTGGGGAGCTTTCCTAGGGCATGGTGGGATAGGGATACAGCCACGAGCCAGTGGAAGACCTTGAGCTTGTAAAAGCGTCCAAGAACCCACCAGTTAAGAATGAAGGTGAGATGGACAACACACATGGAACATTATGGTAAGTACATAACTTCTTTTTTTGTACAGCATGGTGCCTGGTGATGTTGTAGTTGTTCATCCATTTTGTGCTTAGCACAACATCACTTATATTGGGGCATCAGGTATATTATTCATGTTTTCTCTGTTGCTAGTCTGTAGTTGTACAGCCATAAAGTCTGGTATAACCCATACAATGTACACTACAACTCACATGTTTGTGAATCATGGACCATGTTGTTGAGCCATATTTTTATACCTGCAACATTTGTGAACTCATTCAGGTACACAATAGTATATGGCATTTCTACAGGAAGTATGGGTACTTGTATGAACTACACATGGTTTTGGCATGTGGATTGGACCACCTACCAGACCTTTGCAACTACAGACTATCTTCCTGAATCCAGGCTATAGATTGGAAAGTCATTTCTCAAAATGCATTTAAGTAGTTTACATCTGCCTTTGTCATAATAACCAGTTAGTAGTATTTCTCGTTTTGTATGACACAGTACAATGCTAATCCTCCCTGCCCTCTTCTATTTTGTTCTGACTGTCCATGTGTTATACTGGAATGTGCAGAGTCAGAATAACCTCCAGATGTCCTTACATACATTGCTGAAATATTCCTAATTTATGGGATTCCCTGACGTAGAAGCCTAACGTCTGGCCTATCTACCAAAGCCTACTGTTGCTTTAAGGTACACCTAATGTCATCCTTATACTTCTCACATAGTGTAGGGCATAACAGTGACATTCAGATATACCATCCTCAGAACTGATTGCCCCAGTAGGAACAGCAGTCTAAGGAAACCCAAGGGGTAACCTGTACATCCAGGAAGGAAATGGACTAGGAGGATGGAGGCAAGGAATGAATACTGCAGCAGCGAAGGCAAGGATATCTACTGTTATGGTAATATTTTACACAACTGTACTATGTCCTTACATTCATTGCTGCAGTATTCCTAACATATGGGAGAGTGACAAAGCTCAAGAGGAAACCTGGGAAGAGGAAGGTACACTAGACCCCTCTGAAAAGCCATGAGGACTGGCTCTAACAAAACCAGCCCTAGCTCTACAGATACCATCTAACTTGTAGTGCTTGGTAAAGGTATGCACAGAAGTCCATGTAGCTGTTTCAATAATAGAATTAGTACCCAACCTCTTGAAAAAAGCACCAAAAGAAGCCACAGCTCTAGTAGAATGAACCTTTACAGAAGAAGGAAGGTTGCTGCCATGAAAAGTGTAACAAAAAGAAATAGCATTTGAAATCCAAGAAGAAATAGTTTGCTTGGATACAGCTAATCCTAAAGACCTACGATGTAAAGAAACAAATAACTGATCAGATTTTCTAATAGCCTTAGTTTTATCCAAATGAAATCTGAGTTGTCTATGTATGTCCAAAGTATGTTGCACTCTCTCACTGTCAGATTATGGACAGGGTAAAAAAGTAGGCAAATGAATAAACCAATTAAGTGACAACTCAGTAACCATTTTAGGCATAAAAGAAGGATTAGGACCCAAGGACACCCTGTTCTTATGAAATATCAAAAAAGGAGGACAAGCCATAAGGGTTTGCAACTCAGACACCCATCTGGCAGAAGTAAGAGCTAACAAAATGGCTGTCTTCCAAGAACAATGTTGTAAGGAAGCTGAAGCAGCAGGCTCAAAGGGAGCCTGAGTCAACTTCTCCAAAACAAAATTAAGATCCCTGGGAGGAGAAATAGGATTCCTGGGAGGTCTAATATTAAGGACACCTTTAAGGAATTGTTTAGCCTCAAATCTAGAAGCTAAATGTGGAGATAAAGGCAGACAAGCAAAGATAGTTAATGTTTGTCTTTTTGGCTTTTTCTGGTTAGGGGTCGCCACAGTGGAACTCTGGTCCACTAATGATTGGCAGTCGATTTTTATGGTGCCGAGTTGCCAGCCCGATGCCCAACCTTCAGCGAAGGCACGCCCATTCACGCATGTCTTTTGGAGCAGAGATAGTTAATAAGTGGGCATTAATAGAAGAATAAGCCAAACCAGCATTGAACAATTCACACAAATAAGAGAGAACCAAAGGAACATCCACAGTAAGTGGGTCCAGGTTACAAGAGAGACACCAACTAGAAAACATCTTCCTTTTGGATAAGTAGGATTTCCTAGGTGTAGGTTTCCTGGCCTCCTGCAGGACCCGCAGCACATTCTCAGAAAAAAAGTGTCTATGAGGAATCAAAATCCTATCACCCACAGAGTCAACTGAAGAGTGGACACATGGGGATGGATGAGAGATCCTTTGTCTTGTGTGAGGAGGTCCACCCTGTGAGGTAACTTGTGATGATTGCCCTGGTTTAGATGCAGAAGTAGAGATAACTGGTGCTGTTATGGCCAAAAGGGAGTCACCAACAAGATTTTGGAAGCATCCTGTTGAATCTTCAAATGGACTTTTGGAATGAGGGGAAGGGAAGGGAATGCATAAAGAAATGTCCCCTTCCAAGAAAATGAGAGGACATCCACCTTCCACACCAGACGGTCTGGGATTCTGGCACAAAATAGAGGAAGTTTTCTGTTCAGAGGGGAGGCAAATAAATCTACTTGAGGAGTACCGCACTGGTGGACAATGTCCAGAAACACATTCCCTATGAAGCATCCATTGATGGGATTGGGTTAAGGACCTGCTCAGAGTGTCTGCCACAATGTTCTGATCTGAAGGATATAAACTTCCCAAAGAGTCACTTGATACTTGACAGCAAGTTCCCATACCAGAAGTGCCAACCAGCAAACACTTAATGCTTATACTGCATTGATTTACCATAAACCAACGTATTGTAACACCTTTTTGCATAAGTGCTCATCCATTGTGCACAAAAAAATCAGTAGTAAAGGGGCAACTCGTAAGAGCTGCCAGAATGGTAACTACTGATGAGGATTTTTTAGCTGGTTAACAACCTTAAACACATGTTTATTAAGAGAGGGTAACCTGACAAGTTTATTGACGAGTTGGTTACAGAGGCTTCTCACAAACGTGAAGTAGGTTTTTACAAACTAATACTTAGTTCAAGTGAACTTAATTGTGAAGATATAGAAAGGATATCCCAAACAAAATCACCCATAGGTGACTATAACACAAATTCAGTCGTAAATAAGGTTCAAAAATACAGGATGAACTTTATACTGACATTTAGTGTAGATTCAACTGGCATCAAGAGGATTATTAATAAGAATTGGGTTTTATTCAGAAGTGACTTTGAATTAATGAACAAATTAGGTAACAAACCAGTTATCACATATAGAAGTGGTAAGAATTTAAAGAAACTCATAGAGACACATTTGGTAACTTACATTAGAACACCAGGTATGTATCAATGTGAAAATTGTAACTACTGCAGTTCCATTGCAGTGGGACAATTTTTTCACATCAACAACCAGAAGTTCACTTCTATTGGTCGTTACAATTGTAACAGTAGGATGGTAGTGTATCTGGCCCAGTGCATTCTCTGTCCAGTTTTCTATATTGGTAAAACAGATAGAAAACTCAAAGAAAGGATTTATGAGCATTTGTATGCCATTCAGAGAATCAAAACAGAGAACGCACTGGCGAGACACATCCAACATTGTGCCAATCATAAATTTAAGTTTAAGGTCATTGATCAAATGAGTGAAAACATTCAAGGGGGACCTGCTTCATTATTTTCAGAATATCTTGAGTTATTATGGCAACTGCGTTTGAACGCTAATCAATTTCCAGGAATTAATGAAACCTGCACTATTTTACCTTTTTTGAAACTAAGAAGTTTATTACATTAAAAATAGTATTTCCATTTTTATTTTTATAAAATTTTGAAGGTTCATGCAAAAGTTATTTAATATTCAACATTTAATATGTAATATTCCATGTGAGTATGTGTAAGTAGCACTATATATGTACTTTTAACATTCCACCTATCTATTGTTAATATTCAAGTTTGCTTTAGCTTTATTTAGTTCTAGGACTTGCTAGTTCTTTTGGGTAATTATTTAGTTAATTAATTAATTGTAATGCACTGATGCAATGGTCATGTGACTAAGTGGAATAAGTATTTAATATTATCATTATTTATGTGTTGGTATTTGAGGAAGTCAAGTCATAGTACTGGACGAAAAGCGCTTTTGAAATCTTTGTGGTTTTTTTTATTTTATTTTATTAAATCAACTTTTTGTTACTTCGCTACTTCATTTGCCATTTTCTGTGTTTATTTTAAGTTTGTTATTTTGGTTTCGTGCTGTGGTGATAAAGGCAGACAAGCAGAGATAATTAATGTTTGTCTTTTCGGCTTTTCCCGGTTAGAGATCACCACAGCGGAACTCCGGTCCGCTAATGATTGGCAGTCGATTTTTATGGTGCCGAGTTGCCAGCCCGATGCCCAACCTTAAGCGAAGGCATGCCCATTCACGCATGTCTTTCGGAGCAGAGATAGTTAATAAGTTGGCCTTAAGAGAAGAATAAGCCAAACCAGCATTGAGCAATTCACACAAATAAGAGAGAACCAAAGGAACATCCACAGTAAGTGGGCCCAGGTTATGAGAGAGACACCAAATAGAAAACCTCTTCCATTTGGATAAGTAGGATTTCCTAGGTGTAGGTTTCCTGGCCTCCTGCAGGACCCGCAGCACATCCTCAGGAAAAACGTGTCTATGAAGAAACAAAATCCTATCACCCACAGAGTCAGCTGAAGAGTGGACACATGGGGATGGATGAGAGATCCTTTGTCTTGTGTGAGGAGGTCCACCATGTGAGGTAACTTGTGATGATTGCCCTGGTTTAGATGCAGAAGTAGAGATAACTGGCGCTGTTATGGCCAACAGGGAGTCACCAACAAGATTTTGGAAGCATCCTGTTGAATCTTCAAATGGACTTTTGGAATGAGGGGAAGGGAAGAGAATGCATAAAGAAACGTCCCCTTCCAAGAAAATGAGAGGACATCCACCTTCCACACCAGACGGTCTGGGATTCTGGAACAAAATAGAAGAAGTTTTCTATTCAGAGGGGAGGCAAATAAATCTACTTGAGGAGTACCGCACTGGTGGACAATGTCCAGAAACACATCCCTGTGAAGCATCCATTGATGGGATTGGGTTAAGGTCTTGCTCAGAGTGTCTGCCACAATGTTCTGATCTGAGGGATATAAACTGCCTGAAGATTCACTTGATACTTGACAGCAAGTTCCCATACCAGAAGTGCCAACCAGCAAAGAGGATAATATCTTGTTCCTCCCTGTTTGTTTATATACCACATCATTGTGGGATTGTCTGTGAATACCTTGAGAGGCCCATTGAGAAAAGAGGATGAAAGGCCTGACGAACCATCATAAGAGCCTTCATCCCTTTCACATTGAGGAATTGGCAACCACACCCCCTGTGCCTTTAGGGAGCCAAATGTTTCTCCCCATTCCACATCTGAAGCATCTGTGAACAGCTCCAGAGAGGGTAGAGGGGGATAAAAAGGGAGCCCTGGATTCAGAGACAATTGCTGGATCCACCAGAGAAGTTCCTTCGTGAGACAAGGAAGAAGAGAAACTACAAAGTCTAGAGGATGTGCATGTTGAAGCCACACTGACTTTAGAAACCACTGAAACTTTCTCATGGCCAGAGGAAGCATCAGAATGGTGAATGCCATGGAACCCAGATCTCTCAGAAAGTCCCTGGTAGTAATGGAAGACAGAGGAAGAAGAGTCTGAAAGAACGAAATGCGAGTTAAGGCCTTTGGAGGAGGCAGGGATGCCAGCATTTGCACAGTTTGAAACCTGAAATCCTGAAAGACATGATCCTGGGAAGGAGTGAGAGAAGACTTTTGGAAGTTTATTGTGAACCCCAGGCTCTGAAGGAAGGAAATGGCAAAATGAAGATTTTGCAAAAAGATCTCTGGGGCTTGAATCAACAGGAAATTTGGATCCCTTGAAGCCTGCAAAAAGCAATCACAGGAGCAAGGTATTTGGTGAACACCCTTGGGGCAGTAGAAAGACCAAAGGGCAAAGCAAAGAACTGAAAATGCCAGCAAGCAACAGAGAAACACAAAAAACTTCCTGAAAAGATGATGGACTAAAATATGGAGATAAGCATCCTTGAGATCCAGAGACACCATATAGGCCTGGGGGAGCAAGAGAGGAAACAGAGTCTGAAAGGACAACATCCAAAAGTAAGGAACCTTCAGAAAAGTGTTTAGGTGAGACAGGTCTAGAATTGGTCTCCAAGTAAGAAACATTCTTGAGTAAAACTCCTTCCCCCTTTGGGACACAGGCACTTCTTGAAATAGCACCCTGAGTCAAAAGATCTCAAAGAACCTCTGGGGAAAAAGGAAGTTGTTCCCAAGGAGGCTGAGGAATACCCATGAAAGGGTTTCATGACTTCCACACCTTGAAGTACCCCTGAAATGTGTTGGACAGAAGCTAGAACCCAAAAATCACGAGTAATCTGAAGCCAAACAGGAAGAGAAAGGGAAAGGTGAAGAGATAGAGGAAAGTGGCTGGGAAGAGAGGGATAGTCGTGCAGCACCTGGTTTATCAGGAAAGGAAGGCTTCTGAATCCCTGAAGTCTGAGTGGCCTTAGTAGGAGGGGCCTGCTTGCCACTCTTTTTATCTTTGGTAGGAGGGCAAGATTGCCTGGGAACAAAGGTTGGCTTATTGGGATAGTTTCTCTGAAATTTAGGTACAGGAGAAGCAGACACATGTTTAAGCTCATGTAAAGCCTTCCCCTTATCCTAAAGGGACTTAAACAAACCAGTAGCTGCTTCCCCAGACAAAAGTTTGTTATCCAGAGAAGCATCCATCAACTTAACCTTAATATCATCAGGTAAAGGTTGAAGCCTAAGCCAAGAATGCCTTGTCATCACTGAACCAAAACCAGCAGATCTAGAAGAGGCATCTGCTGCATCATAACTACATTTAATTGAATGATGAACTATTTGAGAGGAAGTCCCTAACAAGGAAAGTTCAGAGGTTTTACCCTCAGAGTCTGGAAGACCAGAAATAAGCTGACAGGCCTGAGAAAGGAGAGCTGACATATGGGTCTGATAATTAATATCCCTAAAAGCTAGGGTTGCAGAAGTGCAAACCTTCTTACCCAGCCTTTCCATGATTTTGCTGTCCTTGTCAGAAGGCAGTAACATGGACAAAGGAAGCAATTGAGATGGCTTGTCAGAAGCTACAGACACCACAGAGGGGTCAGCAGCAGGACATTTATGCACAAAGTTGCAATCCTCAGGCACCCTATAAACCCTATCAGGCTTCTTGGGAGCAGGGGACAGAGAATCAGGTGCTTTAGAGGCACTGAAAAAAACATTCAACAAGGCAGCCAAAACAGGAGGGGATAGCAGCAGGTTTAGGAGAGTCCATTTGCAACAACTCATAGTACCTTTTATAGATGTCAGACACCTGAGCACAATCCCACTTAAAAAAATCCATCATCCTAGAGATTGTGTTCTCAAAGGAAATTTCTTCAAAACGAGTATTAAGACTGTTAAATTCCTCCTCCTCTGACCCATAGTCCAAAGGTGAAGGAATTTGAGTAGAATAAGTCAAGGATTCCTCATCAGAATCCAACTCTTCCTCAGAAGAATCCTGTTCTCTAGGCCTTTTAAGGGGAGTAGAGGACCGAGGAGGTGGAGCAGGAACAGAAACCCCCTGAAGAGGTTTTAATCACATTAAAGCATTAAACAACCCCTGAGTAAAGGCCTGCCACTCACTTTGTGGATCTTTAGGAGCATAAGAAACATGTTTAGCTTTTTGTTTCCACTTTAAGGCAAAGTCTGCCCTATAAAACTTAGAAGCCTCTGACCCAGGACGGCATTTAATAACCATAGTAGGAACTTCTTCCCTAACTAGAATCTGCATGGGCTCAAACCACAAGAAACGAGACAAGAAGGGTGATTCTGTTGCCATGGATTCTTGCAAGATATTCCCATATTGCCCTGCTACTTTGGTTCATAGGTTCATAGGTTCATACTAGGCTATCTGCCCTAGGGCATTTATAAGCCTAGCCAGAGTTGTGTGGCTTTCACCACCCCTTAGGTTGAAGAATACTATACCCATTAGTTTGCCGTACCTCTGTCCAGCAGTGATACAGAGATGATCCCCGGGGTAAACCTACAATCTCCCATCCACTGGTCAAGATTCCTCTTGAACAGAGCCAGCGAGGTGCTCTGTCTCACATGGACCAGGATTCTGTTCCACAGCATGGGGAGTCTCTGGGTGATGAATCTGTCCCTCCAGCACATCCTATTTATATCCGTGTTGTGGTTTAAGTCTCTTGCTCTTGTGGCTCTGGTGGATTTGGATTTTTTGAGGTGGAGCATGTCTATTAATTCCGGGTTGGACATGGCCTTGTATGTCAGGCACAGGTCACCTCTGAGCAGATGGTATGCGACTGAATAGAGCTGGAGTTTCTTCAGTCGGGCAGCATATGGCATATTTTTGAGCCCCTTTATCCTTTTGGTGAGGAACTTTTGGGGTCTTTCCAATTGCTGCAGGTGTCGGGTAAGATACATTCCGAATGGGGCATTGTACTCAATCATTGGTCTGATAAGTGAAGAGTACAGGGGAACAATGACCTCCCTTGATCTGGATGTGAATCCTTCATAATCAGGTGGGCAATGTAGAAGGTCCTCCTAACCACTTTGGCAATGTGAGTGTCAAAAGAAAGGTTACTGTCAACTTGGGTCCCCAGGTCCCTGATAACCTCTTCTGTGCTTAATGGATTGCCACCTATGTGGTAACTTGGGGTTACCTTGTTTTTACCAAAGGGTATGACTATACATTTTTGGCGTTTAGCTTAAGGCCATAGCTCTGGCACCAGTTATCCATTTCTATGAGACCTCTCTGAAGGATATCTGTGTCTGATGGATTTTCAACTATGGCCCAGTTTGCAGTCATCTGCAAACTTTGTCAGCCACAATCCTCCTATGTTTGCCTGCACTTCTGAAAAGTAGATGCCGAACAAGAGGGGCCCAGGACTGAGCCCTGTGGGACACCGCTTGTGACTGGCTTGAGTCTGACATGGCACCAGCAACTCTAACCCTGTGGGTTCTGTCCTTGAGCCAGTTTGCAACCCATCTTGTGACATATGGGTTTACATTTAAGCTGGTGAGCTTTTCTATGATACCCGAGTGGGGTATTGTGTCGAAAGCTTTTGCAAGGTCAAGGTAGGCTGTGTGAACTGCCTTACCCTCATCAATGGCCTTGGTGACTCTTTCAAAAAAGTCGACCAAGTTCAAGAGGCATGATCTGCCCTTGACAAAGCCGAATTGGGTAGGATCCAATGTCTGTAGGTCCCCTATGTCTTATTTATGAGTTCCATTATGATCCTCTCCATAGCTTTGCAGACCAGGCTTGTTAAGCTTATGGGGCGGTAATTACCAGGGTCTGTAGAAGCACCGCCTTTGTGGAGTGGTGTTGACTTCAGCTCCATCCTCGGAGCCACCTGCTAAACTTTCGATAAAATTGGATCCGACTGTTTTGGATTTGAAGCTAAGACCTGAAAGATCCCCTGGATGAATTTTCTGACTTTGCTATCGGAGTCTATGATATCCAGATTTCCTTCACCTATCCTTGAACAGTCTCCTAAATTACATTCAAGGCCTTCTTCAACTGCTTCCTTTCTTTGGTCTTCCAGGATCCTATCCAAATCAGATGTGAATAGGATGATGAGGAAGTTCCTCAGGATGCAAATTCAAATGGGGGTCCTCTTGGCTCTGACCCCAGTGGTTCCTGAGAGCATGCATAGACCACACCACCTATCATATCTCCTTCTCCTATCCATGCTTCGGTTTCTGAGCTATGAGATTTGAAAGCCTTAGGGTCGCCTTCCTCAGATCCAAAGATTGTGGCATCTTCAACTCAACTGTTGGTTTATCTGAGTTGTTCAACACTGAGTATCTTGGAGCTGGATGACTCTAAGAGCTGAAGCATTGCTGCTGGCTTAGAGGTGCTGGAGTTGACTCTGAAACTGCCAAAGCCATCTCTTCCCCTCAGAGCATTGGCATTAGATACCTCAACTCTGACTACCTCCATGGGTGAGTTACCTGTGGGATGTAGAGAGCCGACAATCCATGAGTTTCCTTTGTTGGATCTGTTGGCTTCTGCTTCCCTCAGGTGTTCTACCTTTGAGGTAGAGGAGAGAGTAGTCTCTATGCTTAGAGATCAGACAACTCTGTTCTCCTTGGATCAGACTTCCTTGTCTCATTTGATTTTGTGTCCAGGGTCTCATTCATCCATTCCACTGGAACAGCCAGCCCAAACCAGCCTCCAGGCCACCCAACAGAGTATCATTATCAAAAGGAGGCACTTAGACTCCTCACAAGAGTCTGTCACTGAAGACACTAATTTTGATGAGAGGGAAGGTCCCCCAGATCACCACTTGATGATGCCTCCTTTGGAGACAGTGTGGAACTCCTTAAACAAAGGGGTGGTTGGTCCTCTGATAACCCTTCCCAAGAGGAATAAGTGTTTCTGGAGGCTTTTTGGTCTGGTCTGCCTTCCTTCTGTGTGACTCTGCCTGGCATTGAGCTCATAGATTTGGTCTCTAGGCTTGCATGGAAGGAGCTGGGCATGGTTGAGTCTTTGTCCAACAGACAAGATAAGATCCTTCTGCCACCTAAAGACCATCCACACTGGAGTAAAGGAGTACCTGTTGATGACATGGTTGTTGCAGTGACCATGAGGAAGGGACTAGTCAAACAGAATTCTTCTGTCCAGCCCCCTAACAGGAAGTCTAGGGCGCTAGACAGATTTTACTTTTAGATTGCTGGCATATTTGGCATATTTTACCATACTTCAGAGAGATTTGATCAAGGTGCTTCCCACATCACTCTCTGGGTCCATATCTTCCAAGGAAGGGAATACCATTTCCTTGCAGTTTGCCACCCTTCAATCTATTTCCAATTCATCCATGAGACTGCTCTCTCAAGCTGCTGAAGGTACCTCATGGGCAGTGGGTTCAGGTATTTCCATTAGGAGACATGCCTGGATGCACTTGTGTGATTTTGTGGAACATTTCATATTTTCTTTTATCAATGTACCCTTCGATGGAACCCGTTTATTTGGCCACAAAGACACACTCTCTAGGTGTGACCAGGAACCAGACACAAAGACCAAAAAATAAAAATAAAAGGTCCAAGTGTACTCTCTAGGTGTGAGCAGGAAGGGAAAACCCTGTCTGCTGTGGGCATATGTTTTTTCTATACCTCAATGGTCCTTTTCTTGGAACCAATGAGGTAGTAGAAAGATATGATTCAAGAAATTCCAGTGTCCCTTTCAAGATACACATGGAGAGAGTTCCCCCAGGGGTAGGGGTTATTCAAATGGAAGACAGCATCCCTGCAGCAGAGATGGCCTACATAATCAGTGCTCTAGAGGTTACTTCTCAGACAGATTCTATGAGCACTCCTGAATGGTGGCCCAACTATTCATCTCTGGAGGCAGTCAGGGGTTGTCTATCCCTGCATCAGAGAGCCTGGCTAGATATCAGAAAAGATTCATGGGTGCGGAAGATAATATCCAGAGGTTATATTATACCATTTTCCCATCCCCTCCATCAGTATAGAAGAAAACCCATGAGTCCCACCCAGTCAGAGGGAAGCAGCTTCTCTAGAGATAAAAAAGCTGCTAAAAAAGAGTCATCCAAGAGGTCCCCCAGACCAGAGAGAGTCTGGAACTTATTTAAGATTCTTTTTTTGTGTCAAAAAAGACAGGGGACTTGAGACCAGTTTTGACCTCCGCAAACTAAGTCAATCAGTTCAGAACACAAAGTTTCAGATGGTCATGGTTCAGTCCATTCTGCCATTTCTGCACAAGGATGACTGTCTTTGCTTAATAGGTCTTCAAGATGCGTACTATCATATCAAAATGAACATGTGATCCAGAAGATATCTACACTTCCATCTGGGAACCAGTCATTACCAGTTCAGAGCATTGCACTTTGGTCTCACTACAGTCACCAGGGTTTTCACCATGTACATGGCAGTCATAGCAGCTTACTTGAGACTGCTGGGATTCTGAGTGTTTGTGTTTCCATACCTGGATGACTGGCTCCTTACTGTTCCAACCAAGCATCAAATAATTTAAATAAGGGACTATTTACTCCATCTATGCTCCCATCTGGGAATATCTGTCAATTGCAACAAATCTCAGCTCACCCCAGCTCAGAATTTGGAATTCATTGGTGATCATTTTGATACAGTCAGCCAAGTAGCTTCTCTTCCTCTTTCTTGGATATAAAGTGCTTGATTTCAGATTAAAAAGATTGTTCAGAATGCTTCTCTCCCAGCACATCTGATATTCCAAGCCTTGGGATCCATGGCAGCAGCAATCACTCTTGTACTGCTGGCCAGGTACATATGAGAATCCTTCACTGGACACTCACAACTCAATAGTCTATTCTCCAACACCCATTATCCAACCCAGTAAAAATAATTCAAGGTTGAAAGAACTACCTCCTCTGGTAGATCCACTTCAATCAAATATACAAAAGCCACCCCTATGTTTTCCCCAACCCAAGGCACAGTGATCATGGATGTCTCTCAGCTTGTGTGAGGGGAATTTCATAGGGAGTACAGTCCAAGACAGATGGTCCCCTGAAGAGGCCAAAATGCATATCAGTGTCTTAGATATGAGAGCTGTCCTCCTAGTGTTGCAGGTCTTCCAAGGTACTCTCCCAATCGGGACTACAGTGATTCAGACATCAATATGTCAGTGATCTGGTAACATCAATAAACAAGGGGAACCAGATCTTACCCACTTTCTCAAGAAGCTATGAGAGTATGGCAATGGGCGATCTCTTCCAATCACTTTCTGATAGTAATGCACATCCTGTGGACTTCCACGGGATGTGTATTGCTTTCTAATAGCAATGTACATCCTGCGGAAATCCATCATGACTGCAGATGAGTAAAGCACACCCATTTTGATGCCTCATGAGTGGTGCCTTAACGTCAGTGTGACAGAAATGATTTTCCATCTGTGGGGCCAACCATGCTGTGACCTTTTTTGATTCTCCCATCAAAAATAAATATGGCAGGTCCTTTGCCCTGATCCCCCCATTTGGAGAGTCACCAAGGGATGCTCTTCTTCACACTTGGCCCTGTGGTCTACCCCTCATTCCCAAATTTCTCCATAAAGCATCTTGATTGAAAAGCACAGTTATCCTTATTGCCCCACACTGGCCTCATCAGATTTGGTTTCCCTTCCTTTGGCCTCAGCTTCTACATGCACCCAAGATTCTGGATCCAACTCTAGACCTCCTGTCTCACCTGACAGGTACGACTCATCCAGGCATATCAGGCCTAAAGTCGACTGCATGGTTTCTCCAATTCTATTAATTGTCAGACAGCCCAAGCTCTCCTCCCCATCCATCACATTTTTTATCTTCTCATAAGGCTTCCACTAGAAACATTTACAAAAATAAATGGAAAAGATTCGTTTTTTGGGCCCATGGTAAGAATTTTGATTCCTTTTCAGCACTGATTTCAAAGTTCCTTGACTATTTAGCCACCATTTTCAATGAGTGTGCTAGCTCCTCAGCTATCAGGGTACAATTAGCAGCCGTTTCCAACTTTCATACAGGAGTAAATAATTCTGCCTTATCTTTCTCAAAGATATGTAAAGCCTTTCTCAGAGGAACCTACTTGCTTAGACCTCCTTTTAAAGAAAAAACTCCACCCTCTCCTACAGTTTAACTCAATATTTAGGTTTCTTTTCTCCCTACAGTATGGTTCTAGTTATTGTGTAGGTACCAGAAACTTGCTTGCACTTCTTAAAACTTGTATTTCCTTGCATTAGAATCGAAGGAATGGAAAATCCACCTACTTTTTTATAAGCATAGTTTCTCACATACTTTGAAGAAGAATTGATCTCCACCTGCATAATATATCATAGACACAATTAAATCTGTAGCTTACCCTGTCAGGTACTGCTGACAATCTTAGATGGGCAATTAATCCTGCTAATGTCAGGAACACAGCAGCTGATATAAAAGATAGAAAGCTGTGGAACTGTTTTCCACTGTTTTTATTGAGAGAGGAGGAGGTCTTAACACTCCCTTTCATAGCAAAACAAAGCAATTAGATCAGTCAGGCAGTTGTCACCTCTTCTGACAAATTTACATAAGCAGCCACGCAGTATTGAAATGCTAAGCTTTAAATGTTGGTTGTTTATAATAGTTTATACAGTAGTTTAATAGTTTATACACTAAGATAACTTAAATGTAGTATTAAATGTTTCTGTGACATTAAGAGAAAAATCAGAAAATATTTTTTCTTGTAAAGTATCAACTCATTTACCATTTTCAAGCCCCCCACACACAGAGGACAGAAGTGCAGAGAGACAGACAAGTGGCATTCCTATCAACTAGGTGTACTGATAATGTTCATAAAAAGGCTTTTTATGTTTTTTTGTGACATACTCCCAGCAATGCCAGTGCTAGATTCATAGATTAGTACTAGGCTAGCTGTCCTTGCAAGCCATTTTAAGCCTAGCTAATTATCCCTTGTGAGAGTCAAACCCCACCCTTTGTGTTTGTGAGACAAACACCTTAACCATTAGGCCACCTTTATTTTGCACCATAGGCAAATCTTATTAGTGCGCCCCTTGTTTTACAAATAAGTTACTTTTTTTTAATTGAAATTATGACTTGATCTTGCGAGGTTAAAAACAAAAACAAAAACAGCAACAAAAAAGATGACGCTGTCATTAATTAAGTACAGTATTTTTTTCGATCTTACTTCACTAAAATGCACATTACTCTTGCAAAGTAAGACAGAACTGCAGTCATTCTGTTTGCACATAGGCATTGCCCCCATTCCAACTGCCTACCCAGAGAATATGCTTTGAGCCTACAATGCTTAAAAATAATGAAAATAAAAGTCCACGGTTACATTATTGTATTTCTTTCACATCACATAGCCAAAAACTCACATGTGATCTTACTTCAGTTCATCAATACACACTGTACTCATGCAAGAGCACAGTTTGTTTCAATAACCAAACATTGACAAACAGTCCTATTTATCTTGACTACGCCTACAAAATGATATTAGGTGAGAAAAATATGTCATCCTTAAACGGCTCACAAGAACACACTGCAGACCTAGTATCTCTTTGACTCCTGCCAGGATATTAAATAAAAAAGTATTATAATAATAATGATAATAATAATAATAATAATAATAATAATAATAATAATAATAATAATAATAACAACAACAATAGTAAAGAAAGTCATCAACAGTCCCCAAAAAACACAGACCACTAGCAGCTGGTTGACCATGCCAGACAGTGTATTACAGTATAAAAAAAAAACACAACAGCCCCCCCCCCCCAAAAAAAAAAAAAAAAAATTAACAGTACCCAAAACCATTGTATCCCTAGTATCTGGTCAACTCTGCCAGGATAGTTTATTAAAAAAAAAGAAAGTCATCAACAGCCCTCAAAAGACACACACACTACCTAACCTTACCTACTACTATTATATGGTTGACCATGTCAGGAGTGTTAGAAAATCACAAACTGCCCCAAAAACAGCCCACCTACTGCAAATTTCATCTTTTACTATGATCTGGTTGACCCTGCATCTGGTTGGCCCTGCCAGGAAAAAAATGTAATATGTATATCTGGTTGGCCCTGCTGAAAAAAAAAACAGTCAGAAGAACCAATTATTTTTTTTCAAACTTACCTGAAAAGAAAGTATCTGCTGTCACTGTGGATTAGTTTTCAATTAGCAGTAATAAAATTCATGCCTCGGAAGAAGACTCCACTGATGGTGTCTCACTCTCGCTCATTGTTTTACCCAATGCAAAGAGCGGGAAAAAAGCACAAGAGCAAAAGGACTAATCAGCAGCCACGTCACATACATGGCTGCTGAACAGTCCATTTGGACTCGGATCCCTGTAGTCTCCAGTTAATCTGGACTGTTTTTAAAGCAGTTCGACAATGGTAACAAGAAAAGTAGGTGTGTGTGTTTTTTTTTTTTTTTGTTAAAGTGGAACTTGAGCACGCATGCGAGCTGCTCCGACTTCCATGAATACTTGTTACATTTAACTAAATTAGAGCGGTATTATGAGCCGCCCGGCTTTGCCCCCTCATGATCTGCACCCTAGGCGAATGCCTAATTTGCTTTAATGGTGGTGCCGGCACTGTCTCCCAGAGGGGATGCATATCTGGTACATGAAGAGGAATGGTAAGAGATCCCCACTGACTTTGAGTCAGTTTTTACATTGCTAGAGTGTATGAGCATTGTGTAGTCCACAAAGGAAATGGGACCATTGATGGCACCAGTAGTTGAATTTACTTCAATGTACATTTACTATGTGCCCTTGCATTAAAACATTAAGAAAAGGAAATCAGAAGTACTTAACTGTGTTTAAATACACACACACACACACACACACACACACACACACACACACACACACACACACACACACACACACACACGCACACACACACACACACACACACACACACACACACACACACACACACACACACACACACACACACACACATCCAAATCCTCTCAGACACACACACACACAGATATATATGCATATATCTATATATGTATATGTCTATATCTATCTATCTATATCTATATATATCTATATATATATATATATATATATATATATATATATATATATATAGATATATATATATAGATATATATATATAGATATATATATATATATATATATATATTTACATTTATTTATAAATCTATATATATATATATATATATAAAATAGGATCGTAGGAGGTTACTAGGCTAATGGCCCTGGGGCCCTTACAAGCCTAGCCAAGAGTTTAGCTCCAAAATAGAAACTTCAGTCAGGACGTACCACCCTTCAGTAGGGGACACAGGTGGAACTCCTGGGACAAATTTGTTGTCGCCCATCCACTCATTAAGGTTGCACTTGAAGAGGGTCAGCAAGGTACTCTGACGTGTATGGGAAGTCTATTCCAGAGAAGGAGTAGTCTCTGGGAGACAAACCTGTCTCTCCAGCAGGTTTTGTTAATGCCACATATTAGATTTAGGTGTTTCAAGCTGGTTATTATAGGTTTATAGGTTATAGGTTAGTACTAAGCTAACTGCCCTTGCTAGCCATTTTAAGCCTAGCCAATTATCCCTTGTGAGACTCAAACCCTACACCTTGTGTTTGTAAGGCAAATCACTATCACTCTACTCGATATTGTACTTTATTTATAAGATGATAGTAATGTGTGAGGTGTTAGAATTATGGATATGGAGCATCTCTAGTAGAGCAGGGTCCAAGAGTGCCTTGTAGGCAAGACACAGATTACCACTGAGCAATTTGTACAATACTGAGTAGAGTGATAGTGATTTGAGCCTGTCCACATAGAGTAGGTGTTAGAGGCCATGGATTCTCTTTGTGAGATATTTCTGTGGCCTTTTCAGCTGGTGCAGATGTTTGGAGAGGTACATACCAAATGGGTTGTTGTACTAGTGTATTGGCTTAATAAGGGACAAGTACATAAAGGTAATAACCTCCTTTTTTTTCTGGATGCAGTCCCTTTATTTATGAGATGAACCTAGTAAAAGGCTTTTCTGACCATTGCCGCTATGTGATGGTTGAATATGAAATTGTAGTCAACCTGTGTGTGCAGGTCTCTCACCACAGGTTGTGTGCTTAAAGGGTTGCCATTGATGTGGTAATCAGTAGGGGCTGTGTTTTTGCTGAATGGTATGATAACACATTTTGTTGCATTTAACTTAAGACCATGACTTTGGCACCAGTCATTTGTTGCGGTGAGACCCTCTTGTAGTATGTTAACATCATTTGGGGAGTCAATGACAGCACCCAACTTACCATCATCTGCAAACTTGGTCAGCCAGAGTTCTTTTGTCTTTGTCTGGACCTGTGAGAAGTAGATGCCAAACAGTAGGGGCCCTAGGACAAATCCCTGGGGAACACCACTAGTGACAGGTCTGCTACTGGAGGTAGAGACACCTATTTTGACCTTGTGGGTCCTATCAGTGAGTCAGTTGGCCCCCCACCTGATGAGATAGGGATTTATACCAAGTTGTGTTAGCTTTTTGATGATGCCCAAGTGGGAGATTGTGTCAAAAGCTTTGGCCAAGTCAGGGTAAGTTGTAGGTACTGACTTTCCCTCATCCAGGGCCTTGGTGACAGTCTCAAAGAAGTCAACCAGGTTCAAAAGGCAAGATATGCCCTTGATGAATCCAAACTGGGTGGGATCAAATGCTTGGAGATTGCCTATGCCCATGTTTATGAGATGCATAATAATACACTCCATGGCTTTACAGATCAGACTTGTCAAGCTAATGGAGTGATAGTTTCCACGGTCAGTAGTGGCACCACATTTGTGCAAGGGGATGAGAATGGCATTTCTCCACTCTGCTGGAATGAAGCCTGTACTTAGGCTGTGGTTGAATAGGGTGCTCAATGGTGAAGCTAGTTCTTGCTGGCAACAGTGCAGAATACAGCCTGGGATGCTATCAGGTTCCATGGTAGCTGTATTCTTTGCCTTGGATAGGGCCTTTAATGCTTGATCTATGGAGATGTGAGGTATGGGACAAGTATCGGGGATGTTGAATGGGCCTTTGGGAAGGGACACGGGGTGAAGTTAGCTCTGAATGTGCAGTATTAGTCATACAGTCTGTTATTTATAATACACTTAACATATTAGAGTTAAGCATTATTAATGTATACATTCTAGCAAATGTTGCTTAATGTTTTACTTATTCACTGTCACATGTTGGCTATGTGTTGCACACACACTCTTTGTCAATGTATTTATGCCAGTATTTTTTTCTTTGTTTTGCTAAGTGCATTTATTACTAGTTATTATCTTTGCTAGTGTAGCCTGAGTTGTGGCTGAAAAGGGTCTTGGGACCAGTTCACTTTCCTGGTTATGAAGGTATAAATAAATGTGAAATAGAAAAAAAAGTGGGGGGTGAACATGACAGAAATACTTTAAGGAACTAGTAAAGCACATTTCAATTGTGCATCACTCATGAGAGAGAAAGAAACTTCCCACTGAAGGCATTGGGGAAGTAGTAGACAGATTTAGTATGGAGTCCTACTACTTGTCACCTATAAATGTACAGCAAGGATCATTTACTGCAGTGAGAGTTATCACACCTCAGCAGGAGCATATGGGGGAAGGTCTGTCAATTCTTTTAGAACTACAAAATAATCCTTTTACAAAAGCCTGCTATTATTTACCTACTTTCTTTTGCTGTAAGTAACTAACAGCTATTTATAGCATAGAACAAGCTCTGACAGACATATAAATGAGGCTCAGTCAAGGAAACATAGAAGTGGCTCTGTTACAGAAGGTGTGTTTCGATGATAGTGTTTCATAGTCCTGCCATTCTATCTTAATGGCATGAGACAACAATACCACTTCCTTATGTCTAGCATGACTCATATAAGGAATACTTGATTTTTTTTTTCTGGGAAGAAAGACTGAAAGCAAGAAAACAAGATCACATTACCAAGCCAGGCCCCATCATCCACCATTCTGAGGGAAACACATTACAATTGTAAAAGAATTAATGGGAGTGATTCTGAGGCTTTGAAATAGCTCAGGAAATAAAGATACAATGAAAAAAAAATGTGCTTTTTGAATTCTAAGGTAGGATTTTCATTTAAAGGATCCTACTCTTCCTTGGGATTTAAATAGTGCTCTTCAGGCCTTGACTCAACTACCCTTTGAACCATCAGCGAAGTCCGAACTCAAGTTTTTGACATGGAAAAAATGTTTTCTTGGTATCACTTCTGCCAGAAGGGTGTCTGAACTTCAAGCATTGTCTTCTACACCTCCTTATATGTTTTTCAAAAGATAGGGTCTCCTTATGTACTAGTTCTTCTTTTCTGCCAAGGTTGGAATCAGAATCTAATATTAATCAGATCATCAGTCTTCCAGCCTTTCTTCCTACCTTTTCAAACAAAGGAGACTATATGTTATATCATTTGGTTGTCCACAGACAATTACATTTCTACCCTCATGGAACCAAATATTTAAGAAAATCTGAGCAATTGTTTGTTTCCTTTTCTGATTCATAACTAGGCAAACCGGTATCTTAGGTGACTTTGGCCAAATGGTTAACTGATTGTATTACTTTCCTTTATGAGAAAGCATGTTTTCCTTTACCAAAACCCACAATAGCCCATTCAATGAGGTCTATGGTGACTTCCTCGGCCCTTTTGTCTAGAATGTCATTGGGTGATATTTGTGCAGCTGCAACTTGGGCTAATCCTTATACCTTTATTGCTCATTACAAACTGGATGGGGTATCTAGGGGATGAGCAGTCTTTGGCACTGCTGTCTTCCTGAATATACTTCCTTTGAATGCTCCCTGGATCTAGGTAGCTGGGGATTGTGTCCCAACTGTTGAGGAATGAAGAAAATGACAACATTAGATAAAAAAATTATGTACTCGCCATAATGTTTCCTCTGTGTTGTCCATTTTCATTGTTTCTCAACTCCCCACCCACATACCTCCTCCTACTTTTACTGCTGGGGTGATCAAAGAGACTGTAGGAACCTCCTGTTCCTTGTCTGAGCTCCAGATTCCATCCCTTTCTAATTTTCTACTGCTCTATCTACCATATAGGCAGCAGACTAGATCTGAGGTATAAAACCAGACCACCAAGTTGAACAAACACTAGTAAGAATAAAAAGATCTGTGACTCGATAAAACCACAGCTTTATTGCAAATGTAGAATCACTGACTTGGTGCTTTCACCCATAACATTGGGCCTCTTCAAAGTTAGTGATAAATGATTCGATTGTCAAAGCTTATTAGTCAGGATGACTGTTTTAAATTTGAACTGCTGAAGCTTATTGACATGTTCACAAATAGAGGGTATCCAATGGATTTACTGACTAAGTTAAGTAAGGATGTCGAAATGAGAAGAAGCAGTAATTTTAGACCTGTTCTGTTGGATTCAAGTAGAAGTGTTGGTTCAGCTAATACCATTGAGAATAATACACTTACTACTAACAACTCTATGGCAATGGTGCTGGAGTATAATGATTCAGGTTTGAACATTAAGAACATTATCCAGACAGTATGTGACAGTGTATTTCCTTCAGACTTTAAAGAAGTATTGGGTCCAAGCCCGAGATTCATTAACAGTAGGGGTTCCAACTTGAAAGAACTGTTGGAAAGAGGTGTAAGAACAACTAATAGTAACATCTCATGGATGGGTAAATGTGGTACATGCAGTATTTGCAAGTTTAATAATGATGGACCTTATGTACACAGACAGTTACAAAAGAACACTAAACTGCCCAGGGTACTGTAATTGCAATACTGACATGGTAGTATATGTAGCCACCTGTCTATCATGTCCGGCATTTTATGTAGGAATGACCACACGTAAATTAAGGCTACGTATTTTGGAACACAACAGTATTAAATATTCACATTTCAGTTCATGTCTCCCAAATCCCATATGCTTAGTTTTTGATGTATTTATCAGCATATTATTCTCCTGTGCCCAAATGGTCAATTTAGTCAAGTTATTTTGCAGACATGCCTTATCTGTAACACATGTAATCAGTTTACCCAATTTCAGGTCATCTGCATATAGACGGTAGAACACCTCAGATGAAAAAGTTAGGTCTGAAAGATACAATCTAAACAAGTAAGGGCCTAGGACAGAGCCCTGTGGGACACCCTGACTGTAACCAAGGATTTCACCTGTCCAGTTGCTGTATGATACCTGCCATGTTCTATTTGTAAGTCATGCAGCTATACATCTTATCAAGAGTACATCAATACCTAGTTGTACTAATTTATTGATCACTTTTTTGTGTATGACCCTGTCAAATGCTGAAGTTAAATCTATATAAATTACATTACAGCACAATTTTTTTATTCATTGCTGTTATCATATTGTTATAGAACATCATGTTACAGGTGGTAATAGATCTGTTTTCAACATATGCATGCTGATATAAGGTTTCAAGTCCCAACCTATCCAGTTCTGACAATAACTTATCCAGTATTACCTTCTTCATTATTTTTCCACAACATGAAAGTAGACTTAAGGGTCTGTATGACTCCGGGTTTGTTCTACTCTCCTTTCCCTTGAAGACAGGTTTAATAAGTGCATGTCTCCAATCTTGAGGAATCTCCACATATTTATATGACGTAGTGAATAATAAATATAATGGTACCATAAGTTCTTGCTGAAGTGTTCTCAGGTCATTGTAACTAATTCCATCTCCTCTCTGTGCTTTATTTGGATCCAGTTTGTGCAGTTCTTTATCAATATAATCTAATTTTATTCCAGTATCTGGGGTTATCTCGATGTCACTAGGACAATTTATTACCCCTTTTGTGAAGCCAAACAGCATAGTGCATTAACCCACTAGGCCACACAGCTCTAAAAGATAGTGCCAAAACCCAGGGTTGAACCAGGGACTTTTAAATCTTCAGTTGAGCACTCTCCCAACTGAGCTATTTCGGTTTTGCATAAGATTTTGTAAATAAAGCTAGAATCTGTTGTGTCTGAGAATAAATTTTAGAATCTGCACACAGTTTATCAATTTGTGTGTCTTTACTTCTTCCACATCTTATGTATCTACAAAAAGGTTTCCTATTATGCTCAATATCTATATATAAATTTTCTTCAATTTTTTTTTATGTTGTCTCACATGATGCTTAATCTGTTTGTCCAGCTTGTTTATTTCAGTTTTCAAAGTTGTAGTTCAACCGCTCTTCCATTCCTTATATATTTTTGTCTCTCATCTTAATCAGATATCTTGTTCTTTTGGAAATATACCCCCCTGATGTTGTATGCCTAGATCCTGATGTTAAACATTTTTTTGATTTTTTTTTGCACTCAAACATTTTCTCTTTTAAAACTTTCCACATCCCATGTGCAGTTTTTCCACTGAACACCTCACTCCAGTTAGTTTTACATAGTGACTGTTTTGCTTCCATATAATCTGTAATTAACCTTCTGTGCATGTGTTCCCCAAACTAGGCTTGGATGCTCTACACATTTCCATTTTGTAAAACAGGACATTTTTTTTTGCATGTAGGTATTTACCCACAACATTTTTTCATTTACAGTGTCCTGACTATTCTTTCTATAGGTGATTTGTGAAAAATACGTCCTAACACCAGTATAAGCTATACTATCTAAGAGGGCTGTCAATTCCCTACTAACAGTCAGAGAATCCTTGTGGGTGACATAATTTGTACCAATATGAATAAAAACAGATCCATACTACCTTACATTAAGGTATTCCAAGGCTTGTCTTACATCTTCTATTTTTGCTCCAGGCAACCATAACACTATTCAATGCTCATTATCATCTCTGCAAATGTAATAATCAGTTTGTCTAATAATTGAATCTACAATTACAAGAATATCTTTGCCGGGCAGCTCTGAAGAATCTTCAGCTTCTAACAGTAATATCTGCTCTATCAATTGTTATGAAGGATAGATCTTCATCACTTTTAGTCTTATTAATCACACTGTTTTCATTGCATATTAAATTCTCATCCAGCTGTCATTGTAAATTCACAGCTTGAGTCATGTGGTCAACATCTGTCTTTCTCTTCTTTTTTCTTACTGTAATGTCCTTCAACCTTCCACGTTCAATTTTGATTTCTTCCTTTTCACCTCCCCTTTGCCTTTTTTTTTTCTACCTTCTCCATAGGAAAAATTATGCCTTTTTCTGTAGACTGAAGGTTTCCTGATATAAAAATATCATCATTCCCTGTAACCTGCGTGTTACATTACAAAGCAGTGTTCTTTTTACTGCATATTCTCTTTCCTTTACAGTCATTAGTCAGTTTTGTTCTTCCTTGTTATTTGTTGTGAACTTTGTTTCTTTCTTTTTTTTTCTTCTAAACAAAATAAAAACTGTATGGAAGATTTCTGATCAAAATTTGAATCTAATTTCACTCTATTTTTTCCTTGTTTTATACAAGTTTCTGTCATTTCTGTCATAGTGCAAATTCTATTTAAGCTGTCTCTTTTTGAGAAGTTCCAGAGCTTATGCTCTTCTCCGTGGTACAAACAAAATGAAAGATGTCAATAGCTTAGATCTCAGCCTTCTTCCCATCAGTAATTATAAATAATATAAACTTACAGCTTGCAGTGGTGCATTTCTGTAGCCTAACAATGCACTGCTAGATGATTAAGCAGTGGAAATGATGCACTACAATTTCTTCAGATTAGTCTTTGCACTGTATGTCATGTGTTCCACACCTTGGATATTACGTGAGGTGTTGAAAGTCATCAGTGCTTGAAAACCTTTGAACTTTTGATAGGTACACCGTGGGACATTATCTGGCATTATTGTTATGGCTGTCACAGCTTTTGATTGAACAACCCCTGGGTATTTAGAATAATAGCACCTAGCAGAAAGTTCTGATTTTTATGCTGCAACAACTGTCTTTGGCCAGGCTAATGCTGTAATTTTATGAGGCATCAATTCTTCTTTCTGGTTTGGTTTCTATGCATGCAACAAAGTGGACAGTTTTATTCCATTTATTTCATCTGTGCTGCCATTATAGATATGATCAATCCTATGTATAAACATTGTACATATTTATGCCGGGGTGCTACACAGTATAAATATGTACCCGCGTTCAGCATAATTCAGAGAGGTACCCATGTGCAGTGAAGTAACCACATACACTACAGCAAATAGTGATTCAAACACCTGCTAATCATATGTTATACTGTATATTAATGACAGGGCTTTATGAGGATGGAAATCAAGTCAAGTGCACTTAAAAACGGACTACATACTGTGTGCTGCCCTGCAACGCTGATGCTGTGCTCAGGTTAACATACCTGAGCAACAACATCAGCTTGTCAAAGAAGGCAGTACCACCTTCAAACAAATACTGAAAAATCATCTCAACTCTTCCTGGCTATATACCTGCAATATAACCTAACCTCCTCCTTCTCCTTATATGATAACTAAACTGCTTTTTGCTACCACCGACTGATGATATTTTCTCCATAATTATTATTTTTTATCACTTGTTGATACTGGTACAATAATGCTGAGTAATATATCTCTGTTTATACCTCTCTGATTGAATTCATCAGGCAACCAACAAAATTCCTGCTTTTATGTATATATTCTGTATATATTACTGTAATCACTATGTTTTGTACTTTTGTACTGATTAATGTTTAACATTTTATGTATCTATGTTTTTGTTGGAGCTTTTCTTCCTGAACCTCCACTGAAAATGGGCTCTTTTAGGCCGAGTGGACTTTCCCGGTAAACAAATGCAAGAAATGAAAAAAATAAATATAATGCATTGAAAGTTAAAAACGAAAGCCTTACAGCTGTAATACACAACAGCATATTGCAGTGTGGTGCAGACAAACACAGTTATATACTCAACATTGCTCCCCCTCACAATCCAGTGATACAAAACATCACCCTCCAATGGGTGTCTGCAAACATTTACATACATTTCAAAATACATCCAGTCCACTGTCATAACAAGCGAGCGGCAGATAGTAATCTTAAAAAGCATTTGGTTTATCAGATGCAATGGAATTATGACTTTTTTTACATTTAAATAGTAGGCCTTGAACAGAGACAATTCCCCTCTGTAAGTGTAACATGCCCTGGTCATTACTTGTAACTGCTTTGAATTGTTTGGCCATCCTGACGTCATGGTTTCTCTTAACAATTGTACTTATATATGTTGTCTGGTAGTTGCCTTCAGTTCCTACAGATTCTCAGGTGTCACTGTGATTTATGGCATGATCCATAAGACTTTCACATCTTCTTCCAACAAATCTTCCATGTACTCAAACTGATAAGATCTACTTAACGCGTGAGCAATGTGCATTGGCATTCCTGGTTGACACTGCATTCGACACTGTATTTTTGAACGATAACACTTTCTTTGCAATCTTGCAAGTGCTTTAGGCAATGATTTTCTAAATATGTTACACAAATGCTTCTGATCTGTTTTCACTTTCATGTGTGAAACTTCTGATGGCCAAGAACTATGACCAGAATATGTTTTGCAGTCCGCCTGTCACTGGCTTCTTCCTCTGCTAACACTGTAAATGAATAGGCAGTAGGCCTGTCTTCTTGTGGGAATTCTCCTCCTAGTCATTTGTAGCATTTAACCACGTAAAGCATCAAGTTACTGTTTTTTAGTAGATCGAAGCTTTTAATTTGCTTTTCTAATCAGTTACAGACTGTATTTTGCTTAATTAGCTTTCTTAAAAGTACAATTATATGTGGTAAATGAAACATGAACTGTAATAGGTCTTGTACCATCCCTAGAATCACATTATGAAAGAAAAAAATTAAAGAAATACTGAGTTTGTCCATTAATAGAAAACACAAAGCACTGGAACACAGACAGGATGTAATACCTTTTATTGGACTAACAAAGGCTTTGCAATTACTCAAGCTTTTGAGCTAGCATGAGGCCTCTCTCTCTGTCACACACACACACACACACACACACACACACACACACACACACACACACACACACACACACACACACACACACAAACTGTCTGTCTCTGAGGTGTAATCCAAGTTGCACATTTTTTTCCACACTAGCATTTTTCAAGTACATTATGTACTTCCCTTTCTAGGCACAAGTGTATATTTAGCACTACTTCTAACATTAGTAACTTAATGACTCCTGATGAATTGGTCAAGCCAGCTCAAAAGCTCAAGTAATTGAAAAACCTATGTTGATTCAATGAAAGGAATTACATCACATCTGTGTTCCAGTGTCTTTGTGTTTCCAGAATCACATTAATGTGGGTTTGCTTGTTGGAGACTGGTGTACTTACTGACATCTGGCATGTACTTATCTAGGCACTTATAGCAGCTGGAGCGACCTCAGAGGTTCCTCACAAAGAAAATACAGGATGCAAACAACATGTCATATGCAGATAGATGAAAAGCTCTATCCCTTTACTCTGTCTCCTACTGACTATTATGGCTGACCTACAAGGCACTCACAAATCCAGCCCAGATGGAGCTGCTACACATCCACAAGTCAAAGAGTACGAGGGTCATCTGATCTGCACAACATGATCGTGTGCAGGTCTGGTGATGAAGTGACCCATGTGTCATTGCAGATCACTGCTCCAGTCCTACTATTACTAATGATGACCAGCCAGCAGCAGTAGTAAGGGACTCCATGCAGCAGGCAAATGCTAGGTAAACAGGCAGCATCTTGTCCACAACTATGGACCAGGACATTAAGGTTAGTGTTTCCTTTTTTTATGAAAAAAACACATAGAGCATAATTAATGCATGCAGTTTGTGGGCTATTCTATGTCGTGCCTGGTCTGCTGTCGCTTTTCATCAGACAATCCTTCCCATCTTTAAATAATATTTTTTTATTTTAGAACTGATACTCATATTATTGTTTGCAAAAGTCATAACTGAGTGCTCACTGACTCCTGCTCAGATTTGTTGTAAGGCATCATATAAGGAATAGTCACATTTTTATTTGTTTTGCACAATACATTCTAGTGAGGCAGTGTACCTAAGTATGCATGTACTGAATGTCCTGAAGAAGTGCAATTAAAAAAGATTTACTTCAGTATTTAACATCCCTCCTTGCAAATTAATGAAAATGTGTCATTGTTTTTATATTGAGTTTGTAAAATACCACACCCCGCTGCTAGGTCAGGTAAACGCTACTATCCCAAATGACAAAATGAATAACAAAACAAAAACGTAATGGGATGTAGACGAAGCAAGTATATGACAAGAACTTCCCATAGACTCAAAATCAGTTCCAACGAAAATTTATTCCAAACAGATATCCACAGATAAGTGCTTTCACTATATAAGCTTCCTCAGATCTAAACAGATGGATTAACATAAACTGAGGTATATATGCACAATCCCAATCAATTAATTAATCAAATCTTAAAGAAACAAACCAGATTTTATCTAAAAAAACTTTAAAAAATTATTAATTATATATTAAAATGCATAAAAACCATAAAAGTACATGAATTCTATGTAAATGTAAAGACATATAAAAAAGAAAAAAATATATATAAAAAGAAAAAGAAAAATATATATATGCATGTATGAACATATATATATATATATGAATAACTATCTAACATTCCTGCGCTGTCTCAATTTCGGTTTTATGGAAGCTCTTTCATTGAGCCCTAACCCTCTGCCAGCTCTTAAAAGGATGATCCATTCACTTTCTTTTCCCTCTGTGTATGTCCTAATGTCACCACCTCTCCTGTTTGGAATAACAATTTCCAAAACCTTAAATAAAAAATGGTGAGTATTTCCACATAGGGTTATATGTTTTGCTAATGCATTATGAGGTGAACCTTTTTTGATGTGATATATATGTTCTCTAACCCTATCTCTAAGTGGGCGATTTGTCTTACCCACGTAGAAGGACGAACAGGACTGACACACAACTAAATAAACAACATTGGGAGTCTTGCAGTCAGCATCAACACTGGTATTAAAAACAGTCTGTAAATTAGGATGAAAAAAGCTGGTGCTAGTATCCATGTATGAGCAAAAATTGCAACGGCCACATGGTTTAGTGTAGCCATAGGTCATAGAATTCCTCTCCAATTTTGGATAACAAAGTATCCTTTTTAAATTATTCTTATTCCTATACAGGAAATGAGGTTCATTCCCAACTATCTGCCTTAAATCTTCATCTACTTGTAAGATGTCCCAATGCTTAGCAATGATCTCCTTAATTTCAAAGTGGTCAGAGACAAACAGGGTCGAAAACTTAACATAACTTTCAAACCTTTTTTCTTTGTTAAAATCATTGGAACTGATGGGTCCAAAATATGGTGTTGCTGCTGTAGTACACAGTTTTTTAGCATCCTCTATGTGTAAATTGACCTCATCCATCTTATACCCTCTGTGTGTTAATCTCTCTCTCAGGTCATCTAATTCAGCTACAAAACCACTATCCATGGGATTTAGCCTAGAGGCTCTAATCGCCTGGCCCTTCATGATGTTCTTAAAGACAAATGGTGGGTGCATACTCGACCTCATAAGTAATGAATTGCAATAACAAGTTTTTCGATAAACACCCGTATTTATCAAACCATTAGGTAACTTTTCAATAAAAAGATCTAGAAATTCAATCTTGTCTGCTGAAAAATGCATAGTAAATTGTAGACAGTTAGTTAAGTTATTCATAATTGAAAACATAGATTGAAGTTCTACTTCAGTTCCTTTCCAAAGGATGAAAAGATCATCGACAAAACGTCGATAGAAAATAACATGTTCTCTAAATAAAGTTTCACAGAACAACACATGTTCTTCCCAGTAAGCCAGGAACATATTGGCGTAGCTATTGGCACATGGTGTGCCCATCGCTACGCCATCTAGCTGTCTGTAGATGGTATCATTAAACACGAATAAGTTATTCTCCAAAACCAGCTCTAAAAAATGCACTATCAGATCTATCATGACATTGGTGTAGTCACTATGTTCTTTCAAGTATTCTGAAACATACCTTAATCCTAATCCATTAGGGATAACTGTGAATAATGACTGTACATCAAAAGTGACAAACAAGAGATTAGGTGTGGTAACATTCTGTTCAATACTCTCATATAACTCTATTAGAAATTGTTTGGAATCTCTTAAGACAAAAGAATTACCATTTAAAGCCTGCTTAAGATATACCTCTATATAAACAGATAAATGTTCAGTTACCCATCCACGGCCCGAAACTATAGGTCTCATGGGTGGATCACTGGTATTTTTGTGTATTTTAGGTAACCCATTAATAATGGGAATGAGCCGTGTCTTAATGTTCAGATAATCATAAAGCTCCTTGTCTATCAACTTACTCTTAAAGATATCTAATAGAGTATCACTGACATATCTGATAATATCATAAACAATATCCATGTTGATAGCTTCATAAAAACTATCACTCAACATATGTTCCATGGAGGTATGGTAGTGCAATGTATCCATCACTACAATGCGGCCTCCCTTGTCGGCAGGCGTAATCACAATTGTAGAATCATCCTGTAGTTTCTTGAGACACTGTCTTTCTTTCCAGGTAAGATTATCTCTTTTCCTAGATCTATCATTGATATTGCGGTTATCATAATATTTATATAACTCGTCTTCAGTCATTTTTAAGAAAGCCTCTAAAAGAGGATGATGTATAGGTACATATTCACTCAGATTTCTAAAAGAAAGGTGTCTAGTATTATTGGACTCTCCACTTGTGTTCTTATACAGAAGTTTTAACATGACATTTCTACAAAATAATTTCAAGTCCATGTTAATATCAACCAATCTACTTCTGCTCTTGGGAATAAAATTAAGCCCTTTATTTAACAGCTTTACATCATCAGAGGATAGTGTAACACTAGATATATTATGTACTAATGTTTGTTGGTCCACATCTTCTTTAGAGTTTGATGTGGTAATAGTTCCCCTGAAAACTTCCTTTTCTGTCTGCCCCAGCTCATGGATTTTGTCCTGCGTGGACCTTTTTCCATGCGGACGGGTAGAGGAAAAGGAATATCAGGGTTCAAGGTGTCTGATTTTCTATATGACCTTTCAATGTTTTGGGTCTAACAACAATATCAGATACTTGTTTGGATGGGATAGGTTGATCCCTAATTACATGTACTTTAGGATATGAATTCATTCCAGAGTGCATACTGAGGTGCACTATATGAATTACATCAGTCGAGTCAGTATTAGAACATACTGGCTGACTGGAATTGTCATCAACAATGGCTACACTAGCTAACTGCATGTTGATTGTTAAATAGAGCTGAAATTTGATTCTTTACAGGCTGATTTGAATCAACAGACACAGTATTATTACTCATGGCTACATTCATATTATTGGCATCAGCATTTAAAGATATTAAAGTCTTATCCTGTTTTTTGTTCTTATTCTCTTGTCGTACGTTAGAAGAATGTTCCACTTCATTGTTAGTATCTTGTACCCTGTTAGCATTCTCTGCATTCATATGAATATTGTTATGATTGTTCCTGGGCCACATGGAGACGTGGCCCAATTTAAAGTCATTGATCTCCCTGATAGCCTTGTGTCTTTTTTGCTGAAAGAGCTTACGCTCAAATGCAGAAATACCATCAAGAAAGTTCTCAAATAGTGGCTATATAATATTGTCGGGATAGTCTTTACAAATCAGTTGTTGTATTTTTCTAATATTGGCAGTCAAGGCAGCTTCCTCAGGTTTAAAGAAATCAATGAGGAGCTGTAAATATTTGCGGCTTACCTCAATGTTCAGTTGCTGCCATTTCGCCAATAGATCCGGATAGTCTCGACCTTGACTCGGCATATTGAAGACACAAAGCCCTTGAGGAATGATTTTTTTGTCAAGGCAAAACTGAAAATGTATGCGCTGTGTCTAAAGGCGTTTTAATTTCTGAAAATCCTTCTCCATCTCCTCGAACAACCGATGTAACCTTTCCAAATCGTCCGTCGCATTGTTGGTGTCATCAGAATGCACTATACTTTCAAAGCGCCAAGATACACTTTTTGAGTCATTAAGATATTGTTGAAATCTGTTATGTAGTATTTCAGTCCCTCGGTGTTCACCTCGTGGGGTATAATCAAGCTCTATATCAGCCATCATCAATAAATCTTGCTCCTGTTAGCAGCAGTAAAACAAGTAATGAGTTTGTAAAATACCACACCCGCTGCTAGGTCAGGTAAATGCTACTATCCCAAATGACAAAATGAATAATAAAACAAAAAGGTTCACCTCATAATGCATTAGCAAAACATATAACCCTATGTGGAAATACTCACCATTTTTTATTTAAGGTTTTGGAAATTGTTATTCCGAACAGGAGAGGTGGTGACATTAGGACATACACAGAGGGAAAAGAAAGTGAATGGATCATCCTTTTAAGAGCTGACAGAGGGTTAGGGCTCAATGAAAGAGCTTCTATAAAACCGAAATTGAGACAGCACAGGAATGTTAGATAGTTATTCATATATATATGTTCATACATGCATATATATTTTTTCTTTTTATATATATTTTTTCTTTTTTATATGTCTTTACATTTACATAGATTTCACGTACTTTTATGTTTTTTATGCATTTTAATATATATTTAATAAATTTTAAAAGTTTTTTTAGATAAAATCTGGTTTGTTTCTTTAAGATTTGATTAATTAATTGATTGGGATTGTGAATATATACCTCAGTTTATGTTAATCCATCTGTTTAGATATGAGGAAGCTTATATAGCGAAAGCGCTTATCTGTGGATATCTGTTTGGAATAAATTTTCGTTGGAACTGATTTTGAGTCTATGGGAAGTTCTTGTCATATACTTGCTTCGTCTACATCCCATTACGTTTTTGTTTTATTATTCATTTTGTCATTTGGGATAGTAGCGTTTACCTGACCTAGCAGTGGGTGTGGTATTTTACAAACTCATTACTTGTTTTACTGCTGCTAACAGGAGCAAGATTTATTGTTGATGATGGCTGATATAGAGCTTGATTATACCCCACGAGGTGAAGACCGAGGGACTGAAATACTACATAAAAGATTTCAACAATATCTTAATGACTCAAAAAGTGAATATATACCTCAGTTTATGTTAATCCATCTGTTTAGATCTGAGGAAGCTTATATAGCGAAAGCGCTTATCTGTGGATATCTGTTTGGAATAAATTTTCGTTGGAACTGATTTTGAGTCTATGGGAAGTTCTTGTCATATGCTTGCTTCGTCTACATCCCATTACGTTTTTGTTTTATTGTTTTTATATTACTCAATGTTTCCTAAAGTCTGTTAAGGTACTTTACATAGACTATTTCATTCTATCATAGGATCATAGGAAGTTACTAAGCTATTGGTCCTGAGGCTTTTACAAGCCTAGCCAAGAATTTAGCTCATGTTCCGACAAGTCAGAACCTGGTGCCCCTGTCCAGTAGGGACACAGGTAGAATCCCAGGGGTGTATTTTCTATTCCCCATCCAGTTATCCAGGTTGTGCTTAAAAAGGGATAATGAGGTACTCTGCTTGATGTGGAGAGGGAGTCTATTACACAGAAGGGGGAGTCTCTTGGACACAAATCTATCCTGTTAACAAGTCCTGTTGATGTCACAGACTAGGTTGAGGTCGTGTGTGTGTGTTACTTGAGTGGAGCTTGACTTGCAGATATGCAGCAGTCCCATCAAGACAGGGTCTGAGATTGCTTTGTATGCCAGACAGAGTTCACTTCTGAGGAGTCTGTATGAGACTGAATAGAAGGACAGGGCTTTTAGCCTATCTGTGTAGGGTATATATTTGAGGCCCCAGGTTCTCCTGGTGAGGAACCTCTGTGGTCTCTTCAACTGCTGTATGTACTTTGTGAGGTACATGCTGAAAGGGACATTGTACTCAATAATGGGTCTTACACGGGAAGAATACAGGGATGTTATGACCTCCTTGTCCCTGGATGAGATACCCTTCCTAATGAGGTGCCATGTAGAAAGCCTTCCATACAACGGAGGCAATATGGTAGTCAAAAGTCAGGCTGCTATCAACCTGGGTGCCCAAGTCCCTCACTAGTGAGGGTGTGCTTAGGACCTTGCTATTAGTGTGATTATTTGTGAGGATATCACTCTCCCCAAAGGGGATGATGATGCATTTTTTGGCATTCAGTTTGAGGCCATGTTTCTTGCATCAGTAATTTGTTTGGGTGAGACTCTCTTGGAAGATTTTCACATCACTAGGGGAATTGACAACAGTGCCCAGCTTGCAGTCATCTACAAACATGACCATCCATAGCTCACAGGTTTTGGCCTGCACCTCAGAAAAGTATATCCCAAACAACACAGGCCCCAAGACTGATCTCTGGGGTACTCCACTTGTTATAGATTTACTGCTTGAGGTGGTTTCCCCAACTTGACTAGGTGGGTTCTATTATTGAGCCAGTTTGCTACCCATCTGGTAACATATGGATTGATGCCTAGTTGAGAGAGTTTATCTATTATACCTGAGTGGGGAATAGTATCGAAGGCTTTGGCCAGGTCAAGGTAGGTGGTGTGCACCATCTTCCCCCTCATCCATGGCTTTGGTGACTGTCTCAAAGAAGTCGACCAAGTTTAACAGGCATGATCTCCCCTTCATGATACCAAACTGTGTGGGACTGAGTGTTTGGAGTTTGCCAATGTTCTTGTTAATGAGGTACATGATAATCCATACCATGGCCTTGCAGATCAGGATAGTTAGGCTGATGGGTCTATAATTTCCTGGCACAGTGGATGCTCCACCTTTGTGCAAAGGGATGACAGTTGTTGTCCTCCACTTGGCTGGGATGAAGCCACCCTATTCAGCCTCCACTTAGGCTTTGGCTGAATAATGTGCCTAATGGTGCAGCTTGTGTTCATGTAGGATGCAGCCTGGGATGTTATCGGGTCCCATGGAGGCTGTATTTTTTTCTTTTGAGAGGGCAGTGATGACTTGCTCCTTAGACATAAGGGGGGGGCAGGTGCTGGGGATATCCTGATTTACTGATGGGGGGGCAGAGGGGTTAAGTTTTCACTGAACCTATCTGTCAGCAGGTTGGGTATACCTACGGCGTTTGTGTATGTAGTGTCCTTTGTAGATCAGTGTGTATGATATACCTTTAAGAAGCTTTCCAGTGAGTCAGCACATACATATAAGTACTGAGCATGTGCAAGCTAGACTATCATTTTGAGTGAGCAGTCAGAGTGTGAGCATGCAAGTATGTAGTCAGTCAATTAGATAGTTTGTTTAAGTTTAATGTTCTTGCCATCCATCCTGATGTATTTGTATACAATAATCTACTTCAATGAATATTGAAGTCTCAACTTTTTCTTAATGCACTTAAGAAGAGCGACATGGTGCCAGAATGGGGTCCAGAGTTGCAGCCATGAGGCAACTAGTGAAATTTGGAGGAATATACAGGAGAGGATCATCCCAAATGCTCAAACGACTTGCAAAACATGTCAGAAACAAATTCCAGGTATTAAAACTTGCTTAAATGATTTCTTTCACTATAAATATAAAACAAAGCACTCAGAATGCTCAAAACAAATTTCTTATTAAACAAAATGTCAAAAACTGTGACATATTGATAAAAATATTCAAAATAATTATGAAAATGTTTAAACAATATCTGAATCACATAAAATGTGCAAAACAGGGAAAAATTACTATTTTTTTGCTATGTACTATTTTTTCATATTAACTAAAGCTATTCAAAATATCCAAATTGTGCAAAGTGTTTGCAAGTGTGTGCAGTATTACAGTGCAATTATTTCACAAAATAAAGTAATTTCAAATAATTTTTCACAAAGTACAGTTATTTCAAGGCATATTTCACAGAGTACAGTATTTTGAAGAGTTTATTGTTGTTGTTGTTGTTGTTGTGTCTTTCGGCTTTTTCGGTTAGGGGTCGCCACAGCAGAACTCCGGTCCGCTAATGATTGGCAGTAGATTTTTACGTGCCGAGTTGCCAGCACTGATGCACAACCTTCAACGAAGGTATGCCCATTCACACATGTCTCCACACAGAAGACGCTTTAGCTGAGAATCAAACAGAACAATGTCTTTACTGTGAGGCGACAACGCTACCGCAGCACCTCCACCGCAGTACTGCATTTGATTATTATTACAAGTACCTGTTGTGTGTGTGAATGTTTGTACATAATAACAAGGGCCGTTGTGTTTTACTATAATCTGTGGGCATGGCAGAAGGATTTTGCAGACCCCGTGCCGCTTATGTTTGATAACAATATTGCAGAAAATGGAGCGTGTTTGAGCAGGAATACAATATTTTCATACAGGCTGCTTTTTCTGACAGATGCACATACAAAGGCATTTATTCTGCTTAACTTAGCTGGTTCAGAGGCCATTGAAGGAGAATGTTCATTTATGTATGCACCTGCTGTGTCTGCAGAGGATGGGGAAGACCACCATATAGTGGTACAAGCTGAAACAAGGGAAGACCCAGAGTGCTTAAAATGCAAATTTATAGAGAAATGTGTAACCTCCAAATAAATGTTACAATGGAAGGGCACTTATTTTGCACAAGGGATCAAAGGCCTGGTGAAACTTTTGCAGCATATATAACTGAGTTGAGAAACAAGGTTAAAACATACAGATTTGGTGATTTCAGAGATGAGCTGATAAAATACAGGTTTGTGTGTGGTATTAATAATGACACATTGAAAAAGATTTTGCTTCGAGACAGTGCTTTAATATTGAATAAGGCCATTGAGATTTGTCAAATATACAAGCTTACAGAAAAGCACACAATTATGCTTACAAATGAGAATAGCTGTGGAAGGCACAGTGACAAAGCTCATATTGGTAGTATGCAGCAAGTGGTTAAAAGAAACAGGCTTAAGCACATGGCAGCTAGTGCAGGTCCTGTAACAGTCCCTGGGAAACCCCGAGCCTTTCCATCAAATTACAGAGCATGCTTAGTGAAGCATAAGGGTGGGTCAGCAAAGTCAAAACATGTGCCTCCACCCAGCTTCATAGTCAACTGTTGTAACTGTGGTGGAAATCACAAAACCAAAAGAGAAAAGTGCTTAGCTTTTGGTCAGCAGTATCATTCTTGCAATAATTGGAATCATTTCAAAAGGTTTTGTAAATCAAATAAGGCACACTTTTATTAAAAGAGGGTATTCCAAGAGGCAAGTCAATCAATTAGAAAGCTGAGACCCTACTTTTATGTTGATGGTGTGTCTGTGCTTGGTGAAACAGTTAATGCAATAGATTTGTGGGCAAAGAATGAGCTCTTTTGTACTGTTTGGATTAATGAGAGTCCTGTAGAACTCAAAGTGCAATGTTATGTCAGCAGAAATGTTTACTAAAGTAAAAGTTGCAGAACAACTTGATTTGACAAAGTGTGCAAAGCTTGTTGCTTATAGTGGTGAAGAGATTCAAACCAAAGGCTTACTAGCGCTTTCATGTTACTCTGTTGAGAACAGCTATGACTTGCAATTTTTCGTAGTCAAGAGACACATGCAGTCATTATTAGGCCTCAGAGACAATTTGAAAATGGCACTGCTTTCACTTAATAAAGAAGTTCACCATATAAGCCTGGGATCTGTATGGATCACCAAAAGACAACATAACCGAAAGAGATTCGGCCGGGCATACTTGCGCGAAAGTGCTTTTCACCGAAAACACTTTTGCGTAAGTATGCCTGTTGTGGAGTTCGCACTACAGTGGGGATAAGGGAAAATTCCCTTTTCCCCACTGTAGTGCGACCTCGGAGTGAGAATATTTAAGTAAGGGGGTGTGGGGGGCACAGCCGGCAAAAACGTAAAAGTAATCTCCAAACCACTTTAAACTTTAAAAAAACGATAAAGAAACAAACATGGCTGGACTTGCAGAAACACTGGTTTTTAATACTTATTTAATACTTATTTAAACGCTCAAAATAAAAATACGTTTTTCGTCCCACTTAAATGCAGGACTTCTTCAGAAACCAAACAAGTTTGAAAATTCAAAGACTGGATTTTATACAAACTATTAAAACCACCATTTAACTAAAGCGCTTTTTCGGTGAAAGCGCTTTCGTTAAAGTGTGTTCGGTGATTGTGGATTCGGACTATTGATCATTCGTTCAGTAGCCCTAGATCCATAAGCCTGCATGACAGCAGCTCAAATTTCACCCAAACTACTTTTTTCTGAGTATGCTGATATTTTTGCAGACAAACTAGGCAAGTTACAAGTTGTGTATTGTATAAAGTTAGACCCAGAGGTCAGCCCAGTTATCAGACCAGCACGGAAAGTTCCAGTAGCTATGCAGAGCAGAGTCAAAGCTGAGCTAGACAAAATGGTGCAGCTAGGAATAATTTGTCCAGTAGAAGAATCTACTGAATGGGTATCCTCCATTGTGTTAGCGCATAAGAAAAGCTCAGATGATATCAGAATATGTATTGATCCAAGAGATCTGAACAAAGCATTAAAAAGGTCTCATCATCCAATGTGCACAGTCAAAGAGGCTTTTGCCCTCATGCCAAATGCCACCGGTTTTTCTGTTTTAGATGCAAAGAGTTCTTTTTGATAATTTTGCTTGACCGAAAATCTTCATTATTAACCACATTCAATACACCATTTGGAAGATACAGATTTCTGATAATGC
Source organism: Protopterus annectens (assembly GCF_019279795.1). NCBI lineage: Eukaryota > Metazoa > Chordata > Ceratodontiformes > Protopteridae > Protopterus > Protopterus annectens. The sequence continues at coordinate 1,436,498,698 of NC_056725.1, forward strand.
CATTTGGAATAAATTTTGCCAGTGAGTCTTTCAGCGTGCAATGGAGCAAATTTTTTCAGGCTATCCATGTGCTATTATAGTAGATGATATTCTAGTAGGAGACAATGGTCAAGCCGAACATGCCAGAAACCTCAAGAAAGTCCTGGAAAGATCACATGAAGTGAATCTTAAGCTGAATCCTCAGAAGTGCAAATTCAGGCTACAAGAAGTTACTTATGTTGGTCACTTGTTTACCAGTTCAGGCTTATGACGAGATCTTTCCAAGCAAACAGTAATTCTCGAGATTCCAGCGCCAGATAATGTTTAAGCCCTACTATGTTTTCTTGCTATGGTCAACTATCTAGACAAGTTCATTCCTGATTTAAGCCAACTTTCAGCACTGCTCAGAGAGCTGACACACAAAGATGTAATTTGGTTATGGTAAGAACAGTACCAGAGTATTTGATGCCCTGAAGCAGAAAATTTCCAAACCATGAACTCTCACCTACTATGATGTTCACAAACCAGTTACTCTTTCCTGTGATGCTTCTAAGTTTGGTCTTGGTGCAGTCATTCTTCATGAGGTAAAACCAGTTGCATTGAGAACTCTTACCCAGGCCAAGATGCAGTATGCCCAGCTTGAGAAAGAGCTTTTGGCAATTATGTTTGCATGTTCAAAGCATGATTATATTTATGGTCGACCTATCCAGATCGAAACTGATCACCAACCTCTTGTCACTATTTTGAGAAAGCCTATGCATACAGCTCTAGTTAGACTGCAATGTGTGATGCTCAAATTGCAAAAGTACAATTTCAATCTTGTTTACCCCAAAGACAAACTTTTTTATCTTGCTGATACTTTATCCAGATTGCCCAGAAAGACCACAGAACAACATAACAATGAGCAATTTGATTTGAGGTCATGGACATGAAAAATTTTTCTTCCACACTTCTTGATGAGCTCTGAACTCACACAATTTCAGATGCAGTTCTCCATAAGCTAAACCTCTTTATCAATCAAGAATGGCCTTCAGACCAATCTTATTTTCCATACAGTGATGAGATTTTGTCAGTCAATGGTATCATCATGAAAGGTCCTAAAGTGATCGTTCCAAAAACCTTGCAACAGGAGTGCATTAAGATTTTGCATCATGGCTACCCAGGAACTGATTCTGCCAAAAGAGGGGTGAGAGTTCTAGTATTTTGGCCTTCTATGTCAAGAGATATTGAGAAAGTACTTTCATCTTGCTCAGTATTTTATAGTACAAAGCCGTATCAACAGAAAGAACCACATCAGTTAAGCCAGATTCCTTAACTACCTTGATCGACAGTAGCCACAGATATCTTGGAGTGGAATGGTCAACATTTGGTGTTAGTAGACTCTTATTCAAATTGGTTCGAGATGGACCTACTTCCCAACCTAACTTCCAGTACTGTCATTAGTAAGTTGAAGTGACATTTTTCTATCCATGGTAGTCCACACAAAGATATTTCTTACAATGATGCACAGCTTACATCTTAGTTCAGCCCAGAGACTTATGTCAAGATTCCAAGTGCTAAGGACAACAAAGCAGTAAAAGCCCAACTGGCCCAACTGTTAAAAAAAGTGTTTGTCCCAGAAGTCTTACTATGATAAAACCAGCAAACCACTCTGTTCTTTACAAAAAAGGGGAGATAGCGAGGATGCAGACATCATGAGGTTTTGATTGCATCGGATTTATGAAACATTTGCATCAAGAGCCAATGTTGTACATTGTGAAATCACAAGGAATGGAATTCAGATGAAATCAGAAGCATTTGTTACCAGTGTCCGAACTAGTGTTACAGCATCTTGCCTGTGACAGAGACTCTAATTCTCAGAGTGACTTGTCCAATGTTCCTGTTACAGAGGACATTCCATCAGCAGTCCCCGTTCCTGAGAAAATCCCAGAGACTCCTCAAGCAGAACATTCCCCAGTGACTGTCCCTGTTGCTAAACCCAGTCCTAACTATTATATCATGAGATCAGGTTGCATCTCGAAACCCACTTCTAGATGCACGGCAACCTGGACATGACTGTTGTTTTTCTTTATTAGTGTCTGTATAATTGCATGCCTATTGAAATGTCATTGCTTATATGATACAGCTCAGTAAAGAGGGAGGATGTAGATTAGTGTGTGCGATATACCTTTAAGAAGCTTTCCAGTGAGTCAGCACATGCACATAAGTACTGAGCACATGCAAGCAAGACTGCCATTTTGAGTGAGCAGCCAGAGTGTGAGCATGCAAGTATGTAGTCAGTCAGTTAGTTAGACAGTTCATTTAAGTTTAATGTTCCTGCCATCCATCCTGATGTATTTGTATACAAGAAAATTCTTAAATAAACACCCAAGCTTCAATGACTTCTTAATGCACTTAAGAAGGGCAACATCCTTGACCACCAGTTCTGAGCAGATCTGGGTGCTTCCTTTGAGATTGTGGGCATATGTGAAGAAGGCTTTATGATTGTCTTTAGTAGATGTGGCCAGTTTTGACTCAAAGTTTGCTTTGGAGAATTTCACTAGTGCTCTTATTTGCTTGTTCAGGCTAAGGATAGATTGCTTCCAATTAGGCAGTTGTTCCTTCTTGGTCCCAAACAGCAATGTTTTCCTTTTATTATAGAGTTTATTTATTGCAGATGTCCACCAGACAGGATTACTCTTCCTTGAGGAGGAGGATTTTGTCCTTTTGAGTATTCCTGATTCCATGCAGCTATATAAATGCTCGTATAGGACTTTGGTGTAGGTTTGGACATTTGTGCCAGTTCCTGTGGAGTGGGAGGAGGCTATGAAGCTGTTTATACCTTCCCTCAGGAGGTTGTAATCAGCTTTGGAGAAGTTTTTTGTTTGACCCTAGCTGGGGGGGGGGGGTCATGAGAGATGTGACTTCGAAAGTGACCACTTTGTGGTTGGCTCTTACCAGGGGGATGACACCATAGGGATGCTGCAGTGGTTATTTATGTTGGTTAATACCAAGTCCAAGATATTATCACCTCATGTGGGGGTGCTGACCAGCTGGTCCAAGGCATCTGCATTGATAAAATCAAGGAATCTCTGAGCATTTGTGTTATGGTATGAGTAGTTCTTTCAACCTATGGTTGGATAGTTAAAGTTGCCCAAGATCAGGGTAACGGGTTGAGTCTTGACAGATCTGAAGCAGTCCAGATAGGTGCAGTGGACATCTTGAGTCAAAGTTGGTGGCCTATAGCTAGCTATGATTTGAATAGGAGTCTTGACAATAGTTAACTGCACCTGGAGTGTCTCCTGTGCATCATACTGTTTGACCAGCCTGGAGGTGTGTAGGTCTTTAATATATATTGAAATTCTACTGCTTTTTGCTTTGCTGTACATGGTTTGGGATCTGAATGTATGATAGGATGAGTAACCTGGTATGGCTGGGGTGCTTTTTGCAGCTTTGAACCAGGTTTCTGTGACTGTACAAATGTCAGCATATTCCAGGGTTATGAATGCTTGCAATGAGTGCAGTTTAATGATTAGACTCCTGGCGTTTAACAGCATGACCTTTAATTTGTGTTTTGATGCAATTTTCATGTTGGTAGTTTAGACCTCATGGCACTGCCTAAAAAGGGCACTATGGGGGAGACAAGAGCTTTTGCCAGATGCCTGAAGCCCAAGGGAGACAGATGTAGGACATCTCTGGCAAAGCATCGTGGTTTGTGAATTATGTCATCCCAGGCTGTCAGGTACTGCATCCCCTTGGAATGACACCAAAAACTAAGCCAATTGTTAAAGTCAATCATTTTCTGTTTGTACTGAGGGATCATTCTGGGTGACAGTAGAATGCTGCTTAATGCCAGGGACATACCTGCCTGGGACACATATTCAGTGAGCTTGATCATGTTTCTCTTCATAGAGTCCAGGGAGGTATGTCTCAAGTCATTCATGCCAACATGGATTATAACAGAGTCATAACAGTACCTGTTGAGAGACTTGAGTGCATGCGTGATATGGTGGATCCTGGCATCTGACAAACACCTAACCGTGACTTTCTCCTTATCCAACTTGGTGAGGGACACATCTGTGTGTCTCACAATGTAGTCTCCAATGACTAATATTTTGTGTTTATGGTTAGGCTTTAGTGGCTGTGAGACACAGGTGTGTAGACTATGTGTTGCATGTAGTCAGCTGTGTTTTTGCCTGGGAGGTCTCTTTTGTTTCGGCATGTTTTTGTTGAGGACCTCCACATATGTGGGTGTGTGCTATGTAGGTGTGGGTTGTGCTTGAGGTGTGGTGTTTGTGTTTTTTTTTTCAAATAAAATGTTATTGAATTTTCTTGTTTTGAAACGCAAAATACAAGTCATATATTAATTGGTTCAGCACAAGCATCAGTTTACAAAGCCATTTATTAACATGTAATACACTTGCATTGTTATATAGGATATATAAAAAAATCCATAGAACAAAGCTTGATAATCGTTCTTACTTCTAGTAATCTGTGCTATGGTAGCATAAAATGAGGTAGCTACTCTTTATTGTATATCCTTGAATGGTTGACCTAAACAAAACAACTATACAAATTAAAGATTCCTACTCTAACCTACCTAAGACATAATATACAACTGATGTCACCTTAGTTAATGGTTTATTACTTTCATCATTCATAGTTTTTATGACCTATATGTTTTGAATGAGAGGTATTAGTGAATGGTTCAGTGAGTAATTTTTCAGACCTTGTTTGATCTTTTAGTTAGCCTTAACCTTTATGATAGAATGTCAATTAAAGTTTTCCAGTATTTCTGGTAGTAAGTTTGTTTCTTTTGGCTTTTTGTATATAATTTGTTTGCTAATATATGTTTCTTGGCCAGGTTTTTGAATTCTCCCCACGTAATTTTGGATCAATCCAGCCAGTTTTTTGCTATGTAAAATTTCAATAGTGCACATAGTGTTATTATAATATGTATTTTTAATTGATTATTGTTGTCTGTGATAATATGAAGTACAGCTGCTTCCCATGACTATGTAGACTTTGAGTATCCTGTTTTTTCTAATACATATCTTAATGAGCACCGCAATTATATACCTTTTTACAGCTCCAGAAGATATATAGGATGTCTGCCACTTTGGTAGGGCAGGGGCAATATGGGAAGTTTGCTGGGTTGAATTTGTTTAATAGGAATATTCGTTGTATATAAGTTCTTTTCTAGCTGAGTAAGGGAATCAGAAATTTCTTGTGTCACTTCTTTAATTCTAAGTAGATTTGGATTTAGGGTCCAATTAGACATATGTGGAGTGGAGTTTTTAGATTTTTCTTGGAGTATTCTTATGCTAATTTTTGAGTGATCTGATATTGATCTAGGTTCTGAGTTATACTGAACTTCATTAGTCACTATGCATTGACAGGCTAAGAATACATCTATTCTGGACCATGATTTATGATAAGCTCAGTAATAGGTATATTTACTGACTGACTTACCTGTATTTCTTAATTCAAATGGATCTACTAAGTTGAAATCCTCAATTAATTCTGCTAGTAAGGTAGTGATTTGGGGTGATTGTTTGTTATTTTTATTCATTCTGTCTTTTCCAATCCTCCCAATTATATATATATATATATATATATATATATATATATATATATATATATGGTCTGGGATTTTTAATGATAGATTGTAAATCTCAAATATGAAGTCTAGTTGATAGTTCCAAGGCTACATGAAAAGTAGCACCATCTACCATTTGAATCTGTATTATATTTAAGATTTCCTTTAAAAGTTATTTAATTATTATGGCTGTCCCTTTGGATGCCGTATTATCCCCTGCTGCAATAATTTGGAGTATCCACTTTTTATTTTTAACTTTATCATTATCCCATTGCTCTATGGCCATGTGCATTTCCTGAAGGAATGTTACTTCTGACTTTGCTTGGTATATTAAGTGCATAATTACATTTTTCTTTCTTGCGTTTTGCAGGCCATTTATATTCAACACTTATCATCCTTACAGAATAATGTATGCATTATGCACTATGTGTATATTACTCATGTGAGCCGTATGTGGTTGCTGGTGTGTCATGAGGTTTGTAGGGCAGTATCAGATATGTTGAGGTGACATCATACTCTTCCAGAATCCCCCCCCCCCGTGCCTAACCACTTACCACTTCCCTCTGAAAGAGATAAAAAAAAACCATAAAGTTTCAGATATCTTTAAGGCTATAATATTATTGAATTCAAACACTAAACAAATATGAAATATAATAGTATTCCAAGAATCATTTCTTCCTAGTCAGCAGTCCAAATTTGTTCGGGTAGAATGAGAATGATTCTAACCATAAATGTAATGAGATAGGATATTAAGCAGTATCATTTGTGACTTAATAGAATATTTTATAAACGTGAATAACTTAAGGGAACTTTGATGTGTCAAGACTCCCTTATTAGATTGATTATTCAAGGAGTTATCCATTGGACTACCTAAGTTATATAGCTTATATTAAATAAAGTATTTACTCTTATTTTAATTAACCAAGTTATAACTATATATTGCATATTGTATTTTAAATTAAGAAGAAAAGCATACAAAGGTAATACAGAATGAATCAAATTTCCTTTTTTTTAAGAAACCTTTCAGTTAAATGCAAAAGAGACATTGCCCTAAATAAATCACACTCTAGCTTATACTGTAGAACTGCAATATTGTATAAATGGCTTTCATGTACTCTAAGTAGTTTAACTTATTTTCCAAAGGTTTGTCTTCTGTGAATATGAACATGTGCATATATTGACCAGTGTAAGTCCTACAAATACAATACACTAGTTATTATACATCAGGCTCCACTGTGCCGTTATCCCTTTAACATTTTGTTTACATCAATATTCATCAGACCTGTACTTGTTTTTAACCTCTGACCCATTGTTTTTTTCTTTCAATGACATGGCATTCCTAGATATCATTGACATATACTTGCACAAACATTGGAGAATGAGCATTGTAATTGTAAGCAATGCCTAGATCAGTAGATACAATACACTCTTGCACTTGAAGGGACAGAGGTAATGGGACACACAAAAAAAAAACAAAAAAAAAATGAAGCGATTCTATTTGTTTACTTGATATTTCAATTAGAGATTAGTGATAAAACTGCTTCTGGCAATGATTATAAAGTCTTTCTATGCAAACTGAATAAATAAGATTGCTATTTTTGACATACCAAGCACAAGCTCCAAAAAGCAAGGGTTACAATTATTAAAGGTGAGTTTTTGTGGTTTCCTTTACCAATAAAGATGATTACCCTGGTAATTCCACTACTGTGAGTTCCTCAGATTTACATATAGCTTCTCTCTGCTTGTATTTCTGTCTTTAATGAAGGGCTAAAAGTACCTGTGTAATTCCAGAGCTGTTTGTCTGATCGCCTCCTTCACTTTGCGCTATAATTCCAGCTTGTCACAGTCTGTAGATGGAGCATTAATTTCATATAACCTCTTTAAGGTCATTGTTGGCTCCGTTTTCATATCTGTTTTCAGATTCCATTCTTTTGATGTATTAGGGCTCCCATACCCTCTCCAATTGGACAAAGAACACACATAGCGTGAGTTCAAGAGGGAGGTGTGGAGTTAAAGGTTACAGGTCGCGGGTTAAAGCACGTCATCTTAAAGCTAGGTAATAGAATGTTACAACAGAATGGAGACGTGGAGGCCTAGCAAACTGTAACTACGGAAGATTATAGCTTTTCTTTCTTAGTTTTAGAAATTTTTGATAAAGTTGATAACTGAGAGGGCCTGAACTGAACAGTAGTTGGCAATAGAATGTTACAACAGAATGGAGACGTGGAGGCCTAGCAAACTGTAACTACGGAAGATTATAGCTTTTCTTTCTTTAGTTAGGAGAATTTTGAGTTAAAGTTGATAACTGAGAGGCAATTTCTGAACAGTAGTTGCATTAGCTTACTTTTGTTTATTTTTATTTATTTTATTTATTTATTTAACATTTGTTGACTGGGAAAGTCTGACTAGGTTCCACAGAGCCTGTTTTCAGCGGAGGCCCGGGGAGAAATGCTCCAGATGCATGTCTTTGGAATGTGGGAGGAAACTGGAGTACCCGGAGGAAACCCACGCGAACACAGGGAGAACATGCAAACTCCACACAGAAGGCACCCCAGCCAAGAATCGAACCGGAGAACCTCTTGCTGTGAGGCGACAACGTTAACCGCTGCACCACTGTGCCGCCCAATTTGCCCATTTACTTGGCGGAATCTTGTTGAATGCCTTCCAAACAGCGGATTTAGCTTCTTCAGAATTATTAACTTGGTATGTAAGCCCCTTGCTTTGGAAGTTTAGAGAAGCAGGATATTTCATTTGAAATTTTATTTTTTTCTTGATTAGATATGCACAAAAGGGAGATAGTGCTTCCCTTTGTTGTTTGATAGGAAGGCGCAGGCCTTGAGCTATTGTTATTTTATTTCCTTTCCAAGCTATTTGCTTCTTGCTTTTTGCTGCTTGTAAGATTGTGTTAGCATGTGAGGCATTCATAATTCTTACATATATCTGTCTTGGAGCATCTAGGATTTGGGATTTTCTTAGCACACGATGGAATCTTTCTAAAGTGATAGTTTGGGACAAAGCACTGTTGTCTAGCAGAATTCCAAATATTTCTTTAATTATACTGGTTAGTTGTGCATGGTTATATATTTCAGGGATGCCTTTAATTAGTACATTATTTTCTCCTGATCTTGCTTCTAGGTCAATCAGTTTCTGTTGGATTTCTCTTACTGATTCTTCTGTGCAGGTAGCATTTTTCTGAATTTCTTCTATTTTGATCTCATTTGCCACAGCTTTTGCTTCATTTTTTCCAGTCTGGTTAAAATTTGTTCTAGATTGTTGCCAAATGTAGTTAGTTTTGAAGAGAAGGTCTGGATCTCAGCTCGAAGGGGTGATAGGGCTGCCTTGAGTTCCTCCATGAAGCGGTATTGTTCCATTTTCTATTTCAGGGTTGTTTTTTGCAAGTCTGGTTGCTGCTTTGTAGTTTTCTGTCTTTTTGTGTAGACTCCTTTCTCAGGTGAAGCTACTTGGGATAGTCTAGTTTTTGTAGTTTGGGCTTCCATTAGATCCATTGTTTAAGGTTTGAATTTTCTTATCTTGATTTCTCTTGTAGCTTAATGTATTACTCTCTGTGGGGGCCTGCTGCACTTGTCAGGGTTCCAGAGTAGCACATGACATGCACAAAACTGTAAGTAATCAGTCTTTTTTAAAAGGTAATACTCCCTTAATTAGCTTAGTAGTTGTTCAGTGTTTTAGATTTTATATTTTGGATGGTTTTGAATGGAGCAATGACCCTCTGATTTGGTTAGATTGTAGATTTTTTTGCAGGAGCTGACATGAGAGTGCTCTCTCTAGCTGGTGACCATCTTGGAATCTGACGTATGGTGTTTGCGTTGACAACCTTCTCAGTGCCAGATATATTGTATTATGAGGGAGAAAGCATAGACTCTAGGTTCTTAATGTAATTGCATCTCTCACAAATTGTGTTCCTAGGTGGTAGTAGTAGAGGGTTGTCCATGTAAATGAGGCAGTTGCTACACTGTCTCAGGATGCCCATATCAGCCAGACTGCCAGGAGGAACTGTAAGAAATTGTCCATCCATATTTGTCAGAATGTGAAGGAGTGAGGCCAGAGAGGCAAGGGCTTGAAGGGTGTAAGGTCTAAGATGAGTACTACTAGTTGATCATACAAGTGCTACTAAGAGAAAATTTGTAGCTGGAATACCTTGCAATGGGTTAAAAACAGTGCAACTGGAGTGCATGATATGTAAACAAGCCCAAATCAGTTCAAACTCGGGGTTTAAATACCACAAAAAACTGATTCTAGTAACATAGAAATCTATCCAATCCTGCTAGCCCCTGCTTTCTTTTTCCAATCAGCTTGTGCCAGACAAGGTACAGGCAGCCTTGGTACTCTCACTAGCAGAAAAAATAGGCCGCTACCAGAGCAAGATGGCTGCTATAAACACAGAAGGCAAACACAAGATGGCTGCCAGCAACACAGAAGGCAAAAATAAACAGCTCTTGATGCAACAAACCTGTATCCAGATTATGCTACTCAATTTAAGGGTTAAGAACACAGTAAGACCCACAGAAAAGCACAGATTAACCACTTAATGACAAAAATAGAACTCATAGTATAAAAAAATACAGTTAAACAGTAATGAAATGCAGTAAAATGCAGTTAAACAGTAATGAATTGCAGTAAATAGCAATGAAATACAGCTAAACAGTAATGAAATGCAGTTAATCAGAAAATTCCTTTAAAACAGTGCAAATGTGAGAAATTAGCTATAAGGCACAGATAAAAATGACAGGCAAGTGCAAATGCAATAAAATAAGTGAAAATAAATGAAAAGGCACTTAGATTGGTCTTGGAGCCTCAGGAATTTTATGAAATGTCCCAGAGATGATACACCTCAGCACAGCCTGGTTCAGACAAGCCCAAATCAGTTCAAATGCAGGGTTTAAATAATACAAAAAAGAAGATTCTAGTAACACAGAAATCTAGCCAATCCTGCTAGCCCCTGCTTTCTTTACCAATCAGCTTGTGCCAGACAAGGTCCAGGCAGACTTGCTACTCTCACTAGCAGAGAAGATAGGCCCCTACCAACACAAGATGGCTTCCAGAAACACAGAAGGCAAACACAAAGATGGCTGCCAGAAACACAAACATGATAATTTGTGGCCACCGAGTCAAACACATCATCATTTATGCAGTAATGAGGGTAAAGTGGCAGCAGTGTTTGTTTACATGGTAGGATACTCATTTTGTTTTTAATTTTCTTATTAGAGTTTCCCTGAATATTTGTGTTACTACTTTTATGTTGTAGGCATACCTCTCACCTTATTAGTGTAAGAAATCTGGACAAAGCCTAAAATAATGGGGGATATAGGCCCAAAAATAGGAACAGATTTTAAATATTGCTCTCATAATCTTAAAAAGTTTTTCACCAAAGCCGTAGATTAGGGTAAGGTGGTTCACACAGCCTATCTTGACCTCGCCAAGGCTTTGGACACCATCCCCCATTCTGGAATTATAGCTAAACTCACTAAACTAGGTATAAATCCCTACATCACAAGATGGGCTGCCAACTGGCTCACTGACAGAACCCACACTGTAAAAGTTGCAGACTCCAAATCTGACCTCAAAGCAGTGACAAGTGAAGTACCACAGGGTTCCGTCCTGGGACCGCTCCTGTTTGGTATCTACTTCTCTGATGTACAGGCTAACACAGAAGGCCTCTGGCTAATGAAGTTCGCAGATGACTGCAAACTAGGAGCCATAGTCAAGTCCCCAAATGATGTGGACATCCTACAGAAGGGCCTTGTTGAGACAGATGCCTGGTGTCAGAGCCATGGTCTCAAGCTCAATGCCAAAAAGTGCAGTGTCATCCCCTTTGGTAAAAACTCTGTACCCATGAACTACCACATAGGCAGCAATCTACTTGACACCGAATGTGTGATAAGAGACCTTGGGACCCAGGTGGACAATAGTCTCTCGTTTGATAGTCACATCGCCACAGTAGTCAGGAAGTCCTTCTACATGGCACACCTCATCATAAAAGGGTTCTCATCCAGGAAAAAAGAGGTCATTGTTCCTCTCTACTCGACACTCATTAGACCCATTTTAGAGTACAACACCCCTTTTGGAATGTACCTCACAAGACACCGCAGCAGCTGGAAAGGCCACAGAAGTACCACACAAAGAGGATTACTGGCCTCAAACAAATGCCCTACACTGACCACCTCAAAAAACTACAGCTTTACTCCGTAGCATATCGCCTACTCTGAGGTGATCTCTGGCTAACATATAAAGCTATGTCAAACCCAGAGCTGTTGGACATGCTCCACCTAAAGAAATCCCAATCCCTCCGAGCTACATGCTCTAGGGACCTAAACCTTGTCACCACAATAAACAGGACATGCTGGAGGGATAGATTCCTGTCCCAGAGACTTCCCATACTCTGGAACAGGCTACCTATCTATGTCAATCAAAGTTCTTCATTAGCATTCTTCAAGAAAAATGTTGATGAGTGGATGGGAAATAGGAAATACACCCCAGGGATCACTTCTGTGTCTCTGCTCGACAGTGGCACAGGAAAATAACTTTCTTGGGTGGCGTAAGCCAGGGAACCTTGTTGGCTAGGCTTATGTAGGCCCTTGGGCCGATAGCCTAGTACCTACCTATGAACCTATGATAGAATAACAGGATTTGTGTTGATATGCATGTTTCTAAAGGATACGAAGTCTGAAACTCAAATGTATATCTTTATTTAGTGACTTCAATCCTCAGATCATCTCAGTGATTTGCCAAAAAACACAACTTTTATGAGAAACAGACCTGAAATATGAGGCAAAAATCTGGAAAGTTGAGAGGTATGGTTGTAGGTAATTGCCAGTTGCAAAAATGATAAATCATAGAGCATTAATGGTGTTAATCATTACAATCTTTTGCTATAACATACAGCTTTCTCTCCATACTTCCATGAGGTTTTAACCAATAGCATTAGAGGAATGAAATGCATGCAGTCAAAAAGTGTCCGAAGACCCTCCCGTTTTTGTTTTTATTTTTACTTTATTTAATAACTTATTCCCTTTCTAGTTAAGCATTTACATGTGCATGTAAAGGTCAAATTGCACGTAACAGAAATGTCACACTTGAATCACAATAGGTCAAGGTGCAAGTGATTTTGAAGAGGAGCTCTCATGAGAGCTGAATGGTGAGTCGGTCTGATGTTGTGACCTACTTAATGCAGGTGAACTTGCAGGCACTGATTTGACAGTGCTGTGGGACCATGGGTGTAGCAAACATATTCCATTTTGTACTCACAAGCTTTCAGTGCTTCCCCTCTTGGACACATTAGTTAAAAATGGACACATCTCTCAAAATACTGCCCCCCAAATCACTTAATAAATGAAAGTAACATTTTCAGCTGTTCCCCCTAAAACTATTAAAGATATTGCTTTTAGATTAGTGATATTGCACCTGTTATTGGAGGCATTCATTTAGATGTTTGACATAATATGACTAAAAAAGCCATATTGATGTGATGCTCATTAGAGTACAAGGAATACCCCTGGCTACACCCTTGTGTGGGATTGTGATGGTGACCTTAAATGAGAGGTTCTGCAAGTATAGATAAATGCTGATGTGGTCTGTATGAAATCTGTTGTGCTTGTCCCCCCCTACTAATTACAGTCTTTTCTTGAGAAGCACTTGTAGTTTCATGTGATCTGCCCCCATGTGTCCAGACAGTACCCTGTCCTCTTCCCCTTCCAAGACTGTCTCCTCCTTTATTCTGGTAAGTCCTAACAAGTGTACAAATGGAGGCAGCTAAAGATGCTTGGTGTACCACCATGCTACACATCAGTGTGATCATGGCATTATCCATACTCCTTGCCATCTCCATTTAGAACTGGAAAGCCTCACTTATACCATGCAAGACTCTCAGCATTTCCAGATGACTCTCTGTGGCAATGCTGTGAGACCTAACAATGTCACAGTATGGATACTGCTGGGAAGCCAGTGTTTATGTTTCCTAGGGTAGCTGTGACAATTTCCTGCTCCTGGTGCCCCTTTATAAAGGTGTCATTGTGGACACTGTTATCTCAGAATTTCTGCCATCATCCTGAAGGTGTTCAGCTGGGTTTGCATATACTAGTGTAGAGGTGCATGATTTTTCTTCCTGCACAAGTACAAGTGTAATGTCAGAATTTGACTTTGTGATGCACTGTCATTTTTTGCAGAGTTACTAACATGTCATGGGGTATGAGATACTGCCATTAAACTTGGGGACTGCATGCCTATTTCCTCAGGCTGCCTCATAAATATAACTATGTTATCATCATCATCTTCAACAGCCATTCTGCTGCTGATATCCTCCAAATGTATTGGTATAGTGGATCTTTTTGTTTCCACTGATGACCTTTTAAAACTGATTTGATAACATTACCAATAAAGAGGTAATGTACACTACTGAATGCTGAGTAGGAAGATGTGGGGGACACTTACCATGCACACTGCCTTCTTTGTCATTCTATGCAGAAGTGGAGGGTTCACCTGTTTTTTTCATTTGTTCACCTATTAATAGTCATGTGTTTAATGTAATTATTCCATGTCAGCATTCAGTTCTCTATATAAATATATGCTACTGTTTTTAAACCAACCTTCCTAAGCAGATGTGTGTTGCTGTGGCAGACATTGGTAAAAGCCAATGTCCACACCACCTCTGATTATTCCATTCCCATCATCTTTGGTGTCACAGCCATCCCCACAGATGGAGAGGAGGTATTCCTCATCTGTTGTTAAAGGGATACGTGTCAGAGCCCCCCCCCCCAGTACTGCTATGGGCAATTGAATTTTTGCCTCATCTTGGCTCTAGCACTTGCTACCATATTATTTGCCCTCTTCTTGCACTGTGTTAATATTTTTCTCCTTCCACCAAATGTGTTAATGTCAATAACAACTTGATTCCAGGCCTTTGGGCTCTTTGCTTGTTTGGGCCCCATTCCCAAAAAGTTTACCTTATGTCCTAAGGGTTGGTATGACAATGAGGTTCTCCTCATGGATGAAATCATTTTTTCTCTCTTGTAATCCCTGGTTTTTCATCATTATTGTACATAAAAAAAATTCCACAGCCATACAGAAACACTTTTGATGTAATCATCAGTCAAGCAACACAACAATAAAGCATGCCTGCCCCCTCTGAAAGAAAAAGTTGGATGACACATAAGACAAGTATTTTAACAGATCCATCCTTCCCATTGTCACTTTATTGTATTGATAATACTGTCATTTTTCATTCAACAGTGACACTAAGAAATCTCCTAGTAAAGGCAAATGAATGTTGAACCAACAAAACATCCTTGCCACTTCAGTATTTCACAATTATATAATTGCATTTCTATCATGTCTGCAAAATCACTAAATGACACCAAAATAAATTATTTTCTCAGTGATCACCAATCCTTTTCACTGCTGCTGTAATTAATTTATATTTATAAAAAGACAGTTTCCCAGTATTCACTTAAGTTATTGTAATATGCCCATCATAAAAGCTAGGCAAACATTTCTTTAAATAAACTGAATAATCTTGCATCATTTTAAAATGTTTCATATTAATCTGCAACATTTGTATCATTTTTGCTTACTTTTAAAGTCCAAAATTTCCTAAACTATTTGCCACATATCTCAAGTAATGGCAAGTTAATATGGTGGTCTTAAACTTATTTGTGCAAGTTCAGAGTCATTTATGATTTTGTATGGAAATTAGACCTTTTTACTCAAATGAAAAGCAATGACACATGAATGTGTAAGAAAATTTATCTTTGTAACCAGTTCTTGGGTTGTCATGAACATGACGTCAGTTTCATATGAACACGTAGGGGATATTGGAGGAGTCAGCAGCAGTCCCCAGAAATCCCTTAAATGTCACGGGAATGCATGGATAACCTCAGTTATTATCTAACCTGATCATATTTAGAAAAGGTAAAGTGAAGTCATATGCATGTGAGTTTGTACAACCATGAAACGTAATCCATGCTCATCTAACATTATCTGACATATGTTGCTCCTCAAAGCAGTCAACATTTAATAAAAGTTGGTACTGACACACACAGAAAATATTTATTTTTGCAACCCCCCCCCATCCAAAAAAAAAAACATTTTGGTCATATTCGTGTTGACGTAAGGTAGGGTATTGCTAGCTATGCCAGGAGAAGTAGGACAGTGGTTGGGTAACATATGCCACAATAGCTAGCTGGAATTTTGTAAAGAATTATATGTCATTTATAAATCAAACTGATTTGTACAGGTGCTTGTGTTGAAAATGTATTTGTAAAGCTGCTTGTGTTAAGAATGTACCAACAGTGGTTCCTGCTGGACAGAAAAAGAAATACACCTGTATGTCAGAAAGTATTGCAACTGTTGAAATGAATACATTGTTACAGAGAATACTGGAAGAGAAGAGGTTAATTTCAGCAGAGCTAACTTTGAAAAATAGTCTGAAATTAAATTACCTCATTAAGGCCATAAAGATTATATTTTACAGTTCTGATTGCAGCCAGAGACATAATGTCTGTGAAAGCCAGGACTAGGAATCCTGCTGTATTTTCCTTAGGGACAAACTAATTGCTACCTTGGAAGGGTGGAAATTTTGAAATGCCTTTATAGTTTCCAGATGCAATAACACATCTCAGCAAAGTTCTAACTGTGTGTATGGTAATGCATATGTACTAAATTCTAGTTCAATTTCTAGCAAAGGGGTAGTGTGGGAACCACAGTCAGATGACCAGATGTTTTTGATGTCATTCTGTAATCCAGCACTGAAATGATGTTTTAATACTAGATGAGACAGAAATCTCAGACCAGTCTGTTTTTGAAATCTGACCAAGAAGGAAGACCACTCACCCACTTCATCTTGTCTTGCTCTAGTAAGTGAACTAGGGGACAGTAATTATTTAGATCAGTCAGAAAAATACAGTGAGATTAGTTAAGTGTTGTTTTTCTGTATCTCTGTGAATCTTTCCATCGGTGTTATTTGTAATATTTCCTGTGACTGAAACTATGGTGTTTATTATAAATAGATATTCAGTATATTCATGCTCTTTTTATTATTTATTATTAAATATATTTAAACTTTTCATTGTGGCTGGTCTTTTAGAGAATATTTTTACCTTTGAGAGTACTTATATTTATTTGATAACATTGTGGCCACTCCTGAAAGCCTTGTTGCATTGGTCAAACACTTCCATTTATATTAGTATTTTATTCAGTATAATTGAGTACCCTTCTATGAGCCTTAGAGTAGCTGGCTTTGGAGTGTTCTGGTGACAGTATCTATCTTATAGTCTGGGCAGAGGGGGCATAGCTAGTAAATCTGTGCCAGCTTTTCCCAGATGTGTGTGTGTGTGTGTGTGTGTGTGTGTGTGTGTGTGTGTGTGTGTGTGTGTGTATGTATATATGTGTGAAAATCAAATCCCAAAGAGTGTGTGTCTCAGCTACTTGAAGCATGACACAGAGTAGTAGTTTCATAGAGAGGGTGGTGGAGGACTTGGCTTGGAACACTTGACTGAGGACTCTACAGCTGTGCCAGTGGAGAGTCTTATTGGGGGCCTGGAGACAGAGAGGGAAACCCTGCCTCCAGAGTGAGTGTGTTCCATGTGTGCTCTTAAGTGATATTCTGCTTGGTACAAAGAGCTGCATCTGAAAATACTGTGTGTATCCATTTTTGGCTGGTCTTAGAAAATACTTTTAATATTCTGAGAGTACTTGTGCTTATTTTAGTGATGCTGTGACCACTCTGAAAAGCCTTGCTGCTTTTGTTAGATGCTACTGTTTATAATAGCATTGATTTTACTCAGTATAATTGGATACCCTTGTAAGAGACTTAGAGTAGTTGACTGGTGGCAGCGTGTTTACCTTATAGTCTGGGAAGAAGGGGGAACAGCTAGTAAATATGTGCCAGCCTTTCCCAGGAGTGTACATGTATGTGTGAAAATCAGACACCAGGTGTGGGTGTGTCAGCTACTTGGAACTGGAAAACAGCACTCCAAAGTGAGTCTTGTTTGGGATCTAGTGAAACAGAGAATCTAGTCCCAGGTTCAGAGCATGTTCCCTGTGTTATCTTGGGGGAAATTGTGCTTGATGCAGATAGCTGCATTTGAAATACTGTGTAAATCCATTCCTGCTTTTAGTGGCCGTCTCTCACTGGTGTCAGTGGTGAGGACTGAGGCTCACTAAAGAGAGGCTATCACATATTGGTGACAGAGCGGTGGGATATTTATTGAACTTCAGTAGCCTGTGGGCAGTTGTCACTGAAGGTGTGTGTACTCTCAACAGCCAGAAGGTAAACGTTCAGAGTTTCATTTTTACAACAGTTTTATTTATTTTTGTTAGTTTAGTTTAGTCAAGGAAAGCAGGCAAAGATATCAGCAAAGGATCATGGTAAGCTGACAAAGAACCAGTTGACCAAAGTTTGAGAAGCCAAAGGACTGGTGCATGCTAAGCAGACTAAAGAGGAAATTATTTCAGCCTTAATCACAGCTGCAGTGCGGACCAGTGGCCAGGAGAATAACTAGTCTGGTGATGGACATGTGCAGTCTTCAGAAACAGGACAGTTCACCTTTTCCTCAGAGGACTTAAAAATCCATCTGGAGTTGAAGAGACTTAAACTGGAGGCCAAACGTTTAGAGGCAGAAGAAAAGCAGAAGCAGCATCAGCATGAACTGGAAACCAAACATTTGGAAACCAAAGAAAAGGAGAAACAGCATCATCTTTTAAGGAGTGTATGTTGACTTTCTATGGTTTCTAATGTCTGCTCTTTAACTTACTATAAGAGTTCTTGGTGATTAGTTTAAGATAGGTTTGGTCAACTGCTATCTTTATTGTCTTAGTATTGTACTTTTTATTGAGATACTTATGCATTACTGAATCATTTTTTCCTTTGTCTGTGTTATTTTTAGCTTCCCCTGCATCGTACTGCATAGGCTCCCCTCCCTCCCAGCAGAACTGAATAGCAACAGAATGGTCCCTTCTACTAAATTGAAACAAAATGAACCTAACAGTTAGAAAAAAAACAGGATTTTAGCATTAACATTTTATGTACGTTTTACATTGTGTTTTTATCTGTCATTTCACTATATGTACCTGTTGCTTGTTAGAAGCAGTTGAACTTTAACCTGCACTCTCATTGGTATGATGGCTTTTCTTTTTTTCTTTTTCTTTTTCTCCTGCCTCTTCCGTTTTGTTCATTAAGCATTTATTTACTTTTTGCCACTAGGTGTCAGCATTGCACTGTGTTTGTTACTTACAGCAGTCCAACATAGTCTCTCTAGAAGTATTTATTTTCAGGATAACTTAGATATAAAATGACTTGGTAACTGAGACATTTTATATTGACTTTTGCCATTACTATTATTGTGCCTTTCTTTGTTCCTTGCTCCTGCACATACTTACACTACATCAGTGGTTCTGATTGTTTTTTGTTTTTAGCTAGACCTTTCCTGATCTGTGTTTGCCCCTCTCCATTTGTCCTCGTTCCACTCTGGCTGTCTTTGCTCCCTTACCTTACCCCCATTCCCACCCACCCCTGTTCTCCTTAGATTTATAACCACTATTTATTTTCAGGATAACTTAGATATAAAATGACTTGGTAACTCAGACATTTTATATTGACTTTTGCCATTACTATTATTGTGCCTTTCTTTGTTCCTTGCTCCTGCACATACTTACACTACATCAGTGGTTCTGATTGTTTTTGTTTTTAGTTAGACCTTTCCTGATCTGTATTTGTCCCTCTCCATTTGTCCTCGCTCCACTTTGGCTGTCTTTGCTCCCTTACCTTACCCCCATTCCCACCCACCCCTGCTCTCCTTAGATTTATAACCACTAGGTCACACCCCCAGCTGACATCACATCTCTTGCCTCTTCCTGCCTTGTACTCCTTCCCACCTACAGATTCTTTCTCCAACACCTAACATGCCTCTCACCATTAATAATATACTGCTTCTAATCCATAACAGTACTAGTTATCCTTTTACAATTCACAACACTCAACACCACTTCAATAGCCACTAAACCTAATTTTGAAACTAGCCCTATGCTCACCCCTACTAGTCACTTCTCAAACATTCATCCCAGCTTATATTGTGTGACAGCTCTACACTGCTCTAAGATTTATATCCTTACCACAAACTATACTATCCAAACCTCTTCAACTACTCTTATGTTCTACACACTGTCATTTCTCATAAATCTGGCATCATCCATAGACTGTCTTACATACTCTTATCATTACTCCTATGTGGTGACATCCATCCAAACACTGGTCCTTCTACATTAAATTCCACCATCCCAGTAAACCCCTCAAGCTGTCAGAAATCACTTCACATTACCACCATCAACCTACAAAGCATTCACAATAATACCACAGATCTGCATGCCCGGCTAGCACAAAATAAAACAGACATCCATGCTATTACAGAAACATGGTTAAAACCACATATTAATGACTCAGAATTTCTCCCGCCAAATTCTAATGTACTAAGAACAGACAGAATTAATAAAAAAGGAGGTGGCATTGCCCTTCTTTACCAAAATACCTTTCACTTTTCATCTTTCCCTGGCCAAATTCCACAATTTCCACATACTGAGATTCTAGTTTCCTTCCTACTTATCAATAACTCCAAAAATCTCTGTATTATAGTATGTTACATACCCCCCCCGGCAATAATATCATAATTCCAGAAGAAATATTAGCTCAGGCCTCTCACACTATAAAAAAATGAAACTATAATCCTAGGTGATGTAAATATTAATTGGTCCACTGTTTCCTCAAAAACTGCATCCACCAATATTTACCTGTTTCATTATACACAGCTTATTACCACCCCCACAAGATTAAAAAAAAACTAATGAAGGAACTATTCTAGACTGGATACTAGTCTCTCACCCTTCAAACATCCATTTAGCTGGTACTCTAATTCTTTAAGTGATCACCTCCCAGCCTACATAATCCGAGTCATCCCTTTTCTCATAAAACAACATCACTTCAAACAAGTCAGGAATCTATCTAAATTTGACCCAGTCACTTTTAACAATATTCTCAAAAGTATAAACTAGAATAATCTTAAAAGCTTTCCCCTGGACGATGCCTTACTATCCTTTAACTCCACTTTCCTAGAAAGTATAGATAGCCTGGCTCCTATTCGAACCAAAAGAATAAGATCTAATCATGCCCCTTGGCTAACTAGAGCCACAAAAGAGATTACAATATCTAGGGATAGCGCTTGGAAGCTTTGGCATAAGAATAAGAATAACACAGACTTATTAAAGTACAAACAACTCTGCAATCTATCAAAAAATGTGTAGCTGAAGACAAGAGAGAATATTATTTCAACCTGCAAAAGACTCACAACAATAACCCAAAGCTATTCTGGTATTCTATTAGTACTCTCCTACACCCAGGTACAAAAACTAATCCCTGTCCCTATCCTAACAAAACTTCAGATCAAATAGCAAGCATCTTTAATTCTAACTTCATTGATAATATAGCCAAAATTACAACCACTTTTTCCCAACCACTCCCGACTAACAGCCTCCTAAATAATATTCTGATCTCTTTGAACATACAGCCCCAGTCACCTCTCTCTTCTTCAAATAAATGTAGTAAAACTACTTCATGTATTCACACCCCATCATTCACTTATTCTAACCTATCCAAATCCTCTTCCTTGCCCGAATTCAGCTTCTCCACTGTCCCTATTGCAACTATTAAAAAACTTCTCATGAAACTAAAATGCTGCTCAAACGCTGCTGGAGGCATACTGGCTGAATTTCTAAAAATTGCTGCTGATGCAATTGCTTATCAGATTAGTATTCTTATAAACAGATCTATCCAAGAATCCTATGCTCCCTGCCTGTGGAAAAAAGCAATCATACTACCTCTCCATAAAAGTGGGACAGCAACCGATATAACAAACTTTTGCCCTATAGCTATGCTATCACTAATCTCTAAACTCTTAGAAAAATGTGTACACATGCAACTTTTGCAATTTCTTCTCAAGAACCAAATCCTTTCTCCAACTCAGCATGGCTTTAGACCAGGTCATAGTTCTTCTACTGCTTTAATATCCTTCTTGGACACAGTTAACAAAGCCAGTAACACAGGAGACATTGTTTCTACTCTATTCTTAGACCTGTCAAAAGCCTTTGACACTGTCGCTCACACTCCCCTCCTTTCTCAACTCTCTAACATTGGTCTAACCACTCCTTCTCTCAGCTGGTTTAAGAGGTACCTTACTGATAGAATGCAAGTTGTAAAATGGCAAAACTCTGTATCACCATACATTCATAACCCAACCTGCGTTCCCCAAGGTTCTATATTAGGCCCTCTACTATTTAATATTTTTATTAACAACCTCCATCTTTCAATTCATCAAGGGTCATTAGTTCAATATGCAAATGACTCAACAATTATCTGCTCTTCTGACAATCCAGCTCAACTGCAGCAAATAACCCAAACTGCTTTTACTTCCATAGAGGCTTAGCTCCGCAATAACCACCTCTCTTTAAATCCAAACAAAACTAAGCTTATTATTTTTATGCCAAAGAAAAGCACTCCCATGAATAAATCCCAATTCCACATTCTTTCTCTAAACAGCACAAAGATTGAACCAGTTACACATACTAGGAGTCATAATTGACGAAGGTCTAAAATTTGACCTACATGTACATAACAACATCAGCAAGACCCACAGAAAACTAGAACTACTCTATAGGAATAAACATTTCCTCTCCCTCTCCACTACAAAAGTGCTAGCTTCAACTTACCTACTTCCCTCCCTCCTATATGATGCAGCTATACTAACCAACCTACAATCTTCACTCAAAAACAAACTATAAACTTGCTATAACAAGATAGCAAAATTTGCTACATCCAATCTCCAGTCCACCCACCACTGCATTCCTCTAAAATGCTAAATTGGCTCGAGTTTCCCCATCACCTTACCTTAATTCACCTTACTATCACATATAAACTCATCAACAAACCTCATGATTGTCCTGCTCTACAGTCACTGTTCTCCCATTATAACCCTAACAAGCCCCTTAGATCAGAAAATCAACTTCTCCAAATTCATAAACCTAATCTACCCGTTGGCCACCATCTTTACTTATGGGTCAGAGCTAAAATATGGAATTCCCTTCCTATTAACATTCGCACAACTCAATGCACTTCCTCATTCAAATCAGCTCTGTGGGCATATCTCCATTCTAAATGGCTCTGTACCTGCTCTATGCCTCCTCTTGCTATAACTTAGACCTAGTTGACCTCTGACCAGCAAAATCAAGGATTAGCCTTGCTGCATAGTTCTAACTGTGTTGACTTAACTCTTCTGAAATGTAAGAATTCAGCTGTCTGAGACTCTCGTTTACAATTCTTATGATTTTTTTCTTCTGCTTTATATTGTTTTCTACTATAGGATTGTATTTTTTGAATGTATGACTTGTATTGTACTCGATACTCCTTTGTAATTCCTGAGGAACTTTTCTCCTCTTGCCTTATACCGAAGTCTGCAATCTTCACTATCAAAAGAGCCAATTTGGCCCTTCTCCCACCAAATAAAATTCATCTGGAGCCACAAAACCTATTTGAACCCTAAAATGAAGATAACACAATGTATAAAGTTTTAAATACAGTTATTATACTATATATAAAAGAACTATGTTTATAAGAGCAATATTTAAAATCCATCCCTAATTTTGTTCCTTTGTTGGGATTTATATTGGGATCACTCAGTCACTCTCAGTGTGTGTGTGTGTGTGTGTGTGTGTGTGTGTGTGTGTGTGTGTGTGTGTGTGTGTGTGTGTGCGCGCACTTGTATGTGTGTGACTCATACCTCTCAACCTCTTGCAAGAAATCTGGACAAAGCCATAAATAATGGGAGGACAAAGGCCCCCAGATAGGGGCACTAAATATTGCTCTTACAAACTTAGAAAGTTAAGAAAATAACAGGTTTTGCATTAGCATGAATTTTCTGGTCTGAAACTCAAATGTCTGTCTATATTCAGCCCACAATTATTTGCCAGAAAACCACAATTTTATGAGAAACAGACCAAACTATGAGGCAAAAATCAGGGCATTCTGCAAAAATATGTACAGTTGCGAGGTAATTTTGTGTGCGTGTGTGTGTGTGTGTGTGTGTGTGTGTGTGTGTGTGTGTGTGTGTGTGTGTGTGGAAAATGCATGTTAACAGAAACTGTTATTCGAGCAAGTTTCTAACAGCAATATTTAAAATCTGTCACTATTTTTCTTCCTTTGTTCCCTCTTTATTTGTGTCTCTGTCCAGATTTCTTGTGGTAAGAGTTTCAGAGGTATGGTGGAGAGGTATAGAAACCTTTTAGGAGATATTGCTGCTGCCAGGGGATCACTCGATCACTCTCAGTGTGTGTGCAATGCATGGTAACACAAACCATGCTATTCTGGCAAGTTTCTAAGTTTATAAGGGCAATATTTAAAATCCGTCACTTGATCACTCTCATTGTGTGTGTGTGTGTGTGTGTGTGTGTGTGTGTGTGTATGTGTGTGTGTGTGTGTGTGTGTGTGTGTGTGTGTGTGTGTGTGTGTGTGTGTGTGTGTGTGTGTGTGTTTGTGTGTGTGTGTGTCATGCTGCAGACTGGCCATTATTTTTCAAAGCTACAGGGAGCCACTGCAGAAGGGTGGAAGAGCCGCAGGTTGCAGACCCCTGCCTTATACTGTATTCTGCTTTTGTTTTATATATAGTTTTGCTATTGTATTAGATACTTTATTTGTATTTTCTTTGTGGAGCTCTGAAAATGGGATCTGCTCGGCCCAGTGGACTTTCCCAGTTAACAAATGCCAATAGCTAAATAAATAAGTAACTGGAGGCAAAATGTTTGAAATTAGAATCAGAAGAGAAACTATGATGTTTGGAGCTTGAAGAAAATGAGAGACTGTGGCATTTGGAGATTGAAGAAATGAGAAACAGTGGAGTTTTGAGGCTGAAGAAAAGGAGAAGCAATGACACCATGAGAGGGAGATGTTGACTCTTCATCAGAGTCATGGTGGTAATGGGGAAGGGAATACCAGACTCTATGAGCGATAAAGGTCAGTAAATGTCTTCCACAATTTGCAGAGGGAGATGACTTTAATAATTGTATTCATATATTTGAAAGAGTATGCAAACAGTATAATGTTGATCAAGAGCTCTGGGTACAGTTCCTGAGCCCCTTACTCCATGGTAAATTTGTAACTGCTGTTTCTAAATTGTCTGATACCGATTGTTTAAACTATGACAGAGTGAAACAATGTTTATTGAACTGTTATAAGTTAAACCAGCAGTGAGTTAGGCCTTCTGCCATTGCTCTGCTGTGAGACTGGAAAAGATAAGTACTTATTTTCAACTGTCTTCTGCACTTCTGATTAAAACATTTGCTGCATATCTGTTTAAACTGTGCAACTGTTTTTTAGACTTAGTGTATTCAATCCTTACCTCTGTTCTGATCTTCTGTATCCCCCTGACCAGCTGCTGCTGTGGTATTAAAGAGTGGTGGCTTTGATTTTCCCACTTCTAGTATATATTGGACACTCACCCCATTTCCATTACCTCAGCACATTATACTGTGTACAGTGAGATAAGTTGTGAAGACCCACCTGTTTAGCTTCTCAGCCTTGAATTATCTTCTGTCTGCTCACTTTCTATTAAAAAAATATTGTGCCTCTTCCTACTTCATTTTGTTGCTTGTGCTTAGGAGTTCAACTGCATTTAGTTTTCCTCATTTATTACTGCTTGTTGGTAGCTTTATTAAATTGATGGCAATATTCTACTGAATTGCTGCTTTACTTTAGCTGTTTTTTACTGTTGTGATTGTGAGTTAATTTATCACATTTGCACCGTTTTAAAGCAATTCACTGACTATATTTCATTGCTATTTACTGCAATTCATTACAGATTAACTGCATTTTACTGCATTTTGTTACTCTTTAACTGTATTTTTTGGTACTGTGAGCTGTGTTATTTTGTCTGTAAGTGGTTAATCTGTGCTTCTTTGTGAGTTTTACTATGTTCTTAACCCTAAATTGAGTAGCATAGTCTAGATACAGGTCTGCTGCATCCAGAGCTGCAGCTGCACATTTTTAAATTATTTTTGAGGTATTCCAGCTACAAAGTTTTCCTTAGTAGCACTTGTGTGATTACCTAGTAGTACTACTCTTAGACCTTCCACCCTTTACCCTCTTAGCTCTCTCTGGCCCCTCTTCCTCAGTTTCTGACAAATATGGATGGACAATTTCCTACATTTTCTCTTGCCAGTCTGGTCGATATGGGCATCCTGAGACAGTGTAGCAACTGCCTCATGTACACAGACAACCCTCTACTACTACCACCTAGGAACACAATTTGTGATACATGCAATTACATTAAGAACCTAGAGTCACTGCTCTCTCCCTCACAAGCCAGTATACCTGGCACTGTGAAGGTTGTCAACACAAACACCACACCTCAGACACCAACCACACCTACACAACACCCCCATATAAGGATAGGTCTTCAATAAAACCATACCCAAACAAAAGAGACCTCCAAGGCAGAAACACACACAAACTCCACTGCCCACCACATCACACACCGCACACCTGTGTCTCACAGTCACTAAGGTTTAAACATAAACCCAACATATTAGTCAGAGGAGGATCTATTGTGAGACACACAGATGTGGCTCTCACCAGGCTGGATAAGAAGAAAGTCACGGTTAGTTGTTTGTCAGGTGCCAGAATCCGCCATATCATCCATGCACTCAAGCTTCTCAACAGGTACTGTTATGGCTCTGTCATAGTCCATGTTGGTGTGAATGACTTGAGCCATACCTCCCTGGACTATATAAAGAGAGACATGATCAAGCTAGCTGAATATGTGTCCTAGACAGTTATGCTCCTAGCCTTAAGCTGCATTCTACTGTCACTCAGAATGATGCCTCAATACAAACAGAAAATGATTGACTTTAACAATTGGCTTAGTTTCTGGTGTCATTCCAAGGGGATCCAGTACCTGACAACCTGGGATGACATGATTGACAAACCCCGTTGCTTTGCCAGCGATGACCTGCATCTGTCTCCCTTGGGCTTCAGGCTCCTGGCAAAGGCTCTTGTCTCCCCCATAGTGCCTTTTTTAGGCAATACCATGAGGTCAAAACTACCAACGTGAAAATTTCATCAAAACGTAAATTAAAGGTCGTACTGCTAAATGCTAGGAGTCTAAACATGAAACTGCACTCATTGCAAGCATTCTTAACCCTGGAAGATGCTGACATTTGTGCAGTCACAGAAACCTGGTTCAAAGCTGCGGAGAACACCCTAGCCTTACCAGGTTACTCATCCTATCATACATTCAGACCTCAAACAGTGAGCAGAAAAGGAAAAGGAGGCTGAATTGCAATTTATATAAAAGATATACACACCTCCAGGCTGGTCAAACAATATGATGCACAGGAGACACTCCAGGTGCCGTTAACAATTGACAAGACCCTTATTCAAATCACAGCTAGCTATAGGCCCCAACGTTGACTCAAGATGCCCACCCCACCTATCTGGACCTCTTTGAGTCTATCAAGATTCAACCCTTTACCTTGACCCTGGGCGACTTCAACTATCCAACCACAGATTGGAAGAAATACTCATGCCAAAACACAAATGCCCAGAGATTTCTTGATTTTGTCAATGCAAATGCCTTGGACCAGTTGGTTGACATCCCCACAAGAGGTGAAAATATCTTGGACTTGGTATTAACCAACATGAGTTACCACTGCAGCATCCCTAGAGTGTCATCATCCTTGGTAAGATCCGACCACAAAGTGGTTACTTTTGAAGTCACCATCTCCCCTGACCCACCCACTAGCTAGAGTCAAAACAGCTTCTCCAAAGCTGATTACAGCCTCCTGAGGTAAGGTATAAACAGCTTCATAGCCCCTCCCCCTCCATAGAAACTGGCATATATGTCCAAACCTACACCAAAGTACTATATGAGCATTTATATAGCTGCATGGAATCAGGAATACCTGACAGGACAAAATCCTCCTCCTCAAGGAAGAGTAAACCTGTTGGGTGGACATCTGTGATAAATAAACTCTATAATAAAAGGAAAATAATTGCTGTCCAGGATCAAGAAGGAGCAGGTGCCTAATTGGAAGCAATCCTTAGCACGAACAAGCAAATAAGAGCACTAGTGAAATCCTCCAAAGCAAACTTTGAGTTCAAACTAAAGACAATCATAAGGCCTTCTTCACATATGTCCACAATCTCAAAGGAAACACCCAGATCTGCTCAAAACTGGTGGTCAAGGATATCACATACACAAACACCATAGATATAGCCAACCTGCCGGTAGAGAGGTTCAGTGAAAACTTCACCCCTCTGTCCCCCATCAGTAAATCAAGACATGCCCAGCACCAGCCCTCCCTTCCCTTATCTCTAGGGAAAAAGTCATCACTGTCCTCTCAAAGGCAAAAATACAGCCTGCATGGGACCCAATAACATCCCAGGCTGCATCCTACATGAACTCAGGCAGGAACTTGCTGCAACATTAGGCACCCTATTCAGCTAAAGCCTGAGTACTGGCTTCATCCCAGCTGAGTGAAGGACAGCCACCATCATCCCTTTGCATAAAGGCAGAGCATCCACTGATCCAGGAAATTATAGACCCATCAGCCTAACTAGCCTGATCTGCAAGGCCATGGAGTGGATTATCATGGACCTCATTAACAAGGACATTGGCAATCTCCAAACACTCAATCCCACACAGTTTGGTTTTATCAAGGGGAGATCATGCCTGTGCTTGACCTCAACCTGGTCTGTGACATCAACAGGACTTGCTGGTGGGACAGATTTGTATTCCAGAGACTCCCACTTTTGTGGAACAGACTCCCTCTCCACAGTATCTCATTAACCCTTTTTAAGTGCAACCTGGATAACTGGATGGGGAACAGAAAACACACCCCTGGGATTCCACCTGTGTCCCTGCTGGACAGTGGCATAAGGTGCTGACTTGTTGGAACATGGGCTAAATTCTTGGCTAGGCTTGTAAGGGCCTCAGGGCCAATAGCCTAGTATTTTCCTATGATCCTATGAACACCTGAAGTGTACAGAAAAAAGTTTTGTGAGCATAGATGTAAGCCATATAAAAGTGTATGTGATTATATTGCTGAGTTAAACACTTATTTTCATAGGTGGGTGAGTGGGTGACAGGTCACCACTTTTGAAAGACTGCCAGACATTTTGGTGTGGGAGCACACCATTAGTACTTTGCCTGAGGACACACGAATCTGTTTGGCAGACCAGGAGTGTAACTCTGTAAATGGGCTGAGGGAGAAAAGGTGATCTCTACTTAGCAAGCAGAGCATCACTCCACAAGAAGGGGATACCCAGTGATGCACATGGATATAAGGAAACCCATGGTGGGCAGCCTAAATCTCCCCAACAGAGTCTACCAATAACAGGGGAAGCCACTAGTTCAGGTAGATGGCCAGGATCAGGGACTAAATGTTTTAAATGTAACCAGGGGGTCCATGTAGCATAAAAATGTCCACTGAAGCAAGGTGGGGAAGAAAATGTGTAGGAGCCAGCAAGTGGGAATAACAGCAAGCCAGAAGTAAGTTGTCTGGAGACAACAGGGGTACCAAACTCTCACTGGAGTTTGTATCTTATCGTAGTGGATGGATGACAAGCCATTGCTAAGAGAGACACAGTCTCTGACATAACTATTGTAAGCCTGCAGTGGTTATGGAGGAGCAGTACTTGCTTGGGCAGTCCACTCCATTCAGAGCTTTAGGAGGGATCCCATTCCAAATACCTTTGGCCAGAGTTCACCTTGACTGGGAGGATGGAAAAGGAAGCAAGCAGGTAGCTGTGTTTGTGGGTATTCCTGCAGATGTCTTGATAGGGAAGGATTTTGATAATGCAGTACCTTGTGTGCATGCAGTTACATGTAGTCAGGCTTGGAGACAGGCATGTAGGTGTGGTAGCCTGGGGAAGACCCAGACAGACCCCACACCTGAAGTTGTGGCTGTTGATGTGGCTATTTCATGGAGGGAGCTAACCAATAGCAGTGAACCTGATGGTGAGTCACAGCTGCTAGTAGGTACTGATGTTCCCATGGACAGGGTGACCGGAAGGACAGAGGTGAGTGGTAGTACCCAGGCTGACAGTGAGGCACCACTGTCAGAAGATCCTAGGCTTCCTGTGGAAGGGGAGCTGGGAGAGGTTACAAAGGCAGAGTTGAGACAGGCTCAGCTTTTGGATTCTACCTTACGAAGCTTGAGGGATGTAGTTAAGGAGGCACCTGATGCTCAATGAAAAGGGGAGTCTGTATACTGGAACAAAAGGAAAAGGGGAGTCTGTATACTGGAACAAAAGGAAAAGGGGAGTCTGTATACTGGAACAAAAGGAAAAGGGGAGTCTGTATACTGGAACAGAGGGTTACTGTATAGAGAATGGACCCCTGAGGGAGGGTTAAAGGGTGAGGTAATGCAGCAGTTGGTAGTGCCCAGAGCCTACCATCTGGCATTTCTAGCCATAGTCAATGACATTACTTTTACAGGTCATATGGCCATAAAGCATACCAAGAGACATATTATGCTGGACTTTTATTTGGCTGGGATTACAAGGGATGTAACAGGGTACTGCAGGACCTGTGAGCAGTGCCAAAACATAGGTAAGACAGGGGAAAAGGTCAAAGCTCTGTTGATGCCTTTGCCTATGAATGAGGAGCCATTTCAAAGGGTAGCTATGGATATTGTGGGGCCTCTGAGTACCCCAAGTTCCACAAGGAAGAAGTATATCCTGATGGTAGTAGATTATGCTACTAGATACCCTGAGGCAGTAGCTCTCTCCTCCATTGAGGCAGAGAAGGTGGCAGATGCTTTGTTAGAGATTTTCAGCAGAGTATGTTTCTAGAGAGAAATACTAACTGACAGAGGTACCAATTTCATGCCAGGCCTGCTGTCTTGTCTGTGGAAGCGTTGTGGGGTGCAGCACCTAAAGGCCAATGGTCTTGTGAAGAGATTAAACTTTATACTAAAGACCATGCTACAGACATTTGCAGAGCAGTTTAGGAGAGAATGAGACAGATATTTGCCCCATCTACTGTTTGCATAAATGGAGGTACCCCAGGAATCCACAGGTTTTTCACTCTTTGAGTTGCTGTATGAGCATAGGGTGAGGGCGCCTTTAGATTTGGTTTGTCATGAGTGGGAGGGTGAGTGCGAATCCCACAAGGAGTCTGTTGTGGCATATGTCCTAAACTTCAGGACAATGCTTAGGGAGCTCATGGACTTAGCCCGTGAAAACCTGGCAGGAGCCCAACAGCAGAAAAAGGTCTGGTATGACAGGAATGCATGAGCCCAAGAGTATGCTGTGGGACAACAGGTCATAGCGCTCATTCCTGTCAGACACAATAAGCTGCAGGCAGCTTGAGAGGGACCCTTCAAAATGGTAAGGAATGTCAGTAATGTTAATTACATGATAAACATGCTAGGCTGGAGGCAAGGGCACAAATTGTACTGTGTTAACATGATTAAGCGTCAGCATCTCAGGAAGGTCCTAGGCAGACTGCAAAAGGCATGATTGACCGTTAAGCTCAGTAAATGTACAGTCAGTCTAGCAGAGGTCTCCTACCTGGGACATAGAGTGGGGAATGGTAAGATTAGGCCAGAACCTGTCAAAGTAGAAGCTACTCAGGTGTGGCCTGCCCCTGTTACCAAAAAGCAGGTGAGAACATTCTTGGGGACAGCAGGGTACTATAGAAGTTTGTTCACAGTTCATAGTACAATAGCTGCTTCCTTCACAGACTGACAAGGAAAAGCAGGCCAGATAAGGTAGTGTGGACCCCAGCCTGCAAGCAGGCATTTCACAAGCTTAAAGAAGCTTTGGGAGGACCCCCTCTGTTAGCCAGTTCAGATTACAGCAAAGAATTTGTTGTGCAGGTGGATGCTTCAAACCATGAGGTGGGGGCTGTACTCAGCCAGGTTTCCTCAGAGGGAGAAGAGCACCCAGTGGTATATCTCAGTTGGACTCCAACTCAGGGAGGAATGTTATGCAGCTGTAGAAAAGGAATGTATAGCCATAGTATGGGCACTGCACAAACTTCAGCCTTATCTGTATGGAAGGAAATTCACTCTGGTTACAGACCACAATCTCTTAACATGGCTACATAGAGTCAGCCAACAAAATGCCAAGTTGTTAAGGTGGAGCCGAGGGTTGTAGGCATATAACATGACTGCAGCTGAACTCTCAAGACAGGGTATAGGTTAATGTGTTCCTAGACAGGCCCGTTCCTCTCAAGCAATGTTTTTCCAGGGTCACTTGAAAAACAAGCTTGAGTCTTCGGGGGAGGGGGTTGTGACGATGTGAGGTCTTGCCATCTGTGCCAGAAAGAATCGGGCAGTGCATGTGTAACATATTCCATTATAGTTAGCTGGAGTTTTGTAAATAATTTTGTGTCATTTGACTATCACACTGACTTGTGCAGATGCTTGGGTTAAAACTGTATCAACAATGTTATTATAACTGAATAAATTTTTATGTTTAAACAAAGAGTTCTGGAAGGTAAGAGTAGTTTTTGAAATTATTCTATACCTTTCAGATACTGCAACATATCTTAGCAAAGCTCTGAGTGTGTATTGTACCACAGTCAGGTGATAAATTTGTGTCATCCCATAACCAGCACTGAGAGGATGGATCTG
The DNA here is from genome assembly GCF_019279795.1 of Protopterus annectens. Classification (NCBI taxonomy): domain Eukaryota; kingdom Metazoa; phylum Chordata; order Ceratodontiformes; family Protopteridae; genus Protopterus; species Protopterus annectens. Next base: position 1,436,530,943 of record NC_056725.1, read on the forward strand.
TCAGAGCAGCTTGTTTTTTTTTGTTTTCTTTGGACCTGATATAAAAGTCAATGACAGTCAGTTCAGTTGTAGTTCACTTCAGTCTGTTTGAAGCTTGTCGCTCGCCTGGTCAGGATAAAACAAATGAACTTCTGTGGGTTCTGTTCAAGCAGCTTTATTATGTACAAACACATCAGGTTTGAGGCTTAATAACTTTAACATAGATAAACTTATAAATTAACTAGCTATTATGCTCATACATGCTCACTATCTGGCTGCACTCTCAAGATGGCACTGAAGCTAGCACATGCTGTCCTTGAAATGCTTCTTAAAGGTGCAACACACACACACACACACACACACACACACACACACACACACACACACACACACACACACACACACACACACACACACACTATTCTACATCCTCCCTCTTTGAGAAATGAGTCATGCAATATTGATGACATCAGTTGACATGCAAGTAATACAAGTAATTCTTTAACATGCAATTATACAGATCTAAATACATACAGACAATTATGTCCAGTCTGCTGTGTATTTCATACTAGGTCTGGAAATATGACCAAATCATGTGACATAGAAATTAGAATTAGGTCTAGCAACTGATATTGTCTCTGTTGAATGTTCAACTTTGGGGACATCAGGAACATCATCAGGAATGGAAGTAGAAGTTAAGACACATTCTGCAACAGGAACATTGTCTGGATTGCTCTGAGATCTAGAGTCTGCATCACAGGAAAAATGCTGCAATATCGATTGTGATAGAGGAAGAAGATGTCTGTGATTTATCCTGTACTCCTAACCCTCAGATTCTAAGAAGTAGGATCTCGGCTCGGTATATATACCTGTTACTTGGACCAGTTTGGTCTAAACCTTTCGCCATTTGTATCCTCACTGTATCTTCTTAGAAATGTGCTCGACTTATCATAGCTGGACTTCTGGAAAGAACATTTTCTAAATAGTTGGGCTTTGATTGTTCTGTTGTTCTTAGCTTAGGGCTCCACAAACTGGAACCGATAGGCAATGTTATTCTGGTTTGCCTAGATAGAAGTCTCTGAGCAGGTGAGCCAAGTATATAATCATGGGGTATGTTTCTGAGCTTGAGTAAATTCAAAAAGACATTGGTATTATCATACTTTGACTTCTCTAGCAATCGCTTTGCACTCTGTACTGCATGTTCAGCTAGTCCATTTGACAGTGGGTATTCTGGACTACTAGTAACATGTACAAAGTCCCATTCTTTTGCAAATTTCTGAATTAACTGACTGGTAAATTGGGTACTGTTGCCAGAAATAACTTTTTGTGGTCTACCATGGACTGAGAAATGAGATTTCAACTTGGTGATAAGGTATCATATCAGCCAGATAAAGAAGTTTGCCTTTTGTACAGACCATTTTAAAGTTGTACTTTTGTAATCTGAGCATCATTCTTTGTAATCTCACTGGAGCTGAATGCAAAGGCTTCTTTAAAATAGTGACTAGAGGTTGGTGATCAGTTTCAATTTGAATAGCTCGACCATAAATATAATCACGAAACTTGGAACATACAAATACTATTGCCAAAAGTTATTTTTCAGTTTGAGCGTATGACATTTCACTTTGGGTAAGAGTCCTAGATGCATAAGCTACTTGTCTGCCTTCCTGGAGAATAACTGTGCCAAGACCAAATTTTGAAGAATCACAGGAAAGAGTGACTGGTTTATTGAAATCAAAGTACCTTAATGTAGGTGGGGTGGCAATTTTCTGCTTAAGGTCTTCAAATGCCCTCTGGTGCTGTTTCAACCAAGACCATATAAATTTTTGCACATCAGCTCCTCAAAGGCACTGTCAGCTCACTGATGTCTGGTATAAACTTGCCTAAATAATTGACCATACCAAGAAAATGTTGTAGAGCTTGAACATCATCTGGTGCTGAATATGTAACTTCTGGTAGTCTGAATTTGCAGTTCAGGGGACTGAGCTTCAAGTTCACTTCATGTTCTCTGTCTAGAGCTTTCTTGAGGTTTCTGTCACGCTCTGCTTCACCATTGCCTCCAACCAATAAATCATCTACTATTATGGCACAGGGATAACTGGAAAAAATTTACTCCATTGCATGCTGAATGACTTCACTTGTAGAACTGATTCCAAATGGCATCCTGAGGAATCGATATTTCCAAATGGGGTACTGAAAGTAGTCAGTAATGAAGATTTGCGATCATCTCTTGCCAAAATTAACTTTTTGCATCCAAGACAGAAAAACAGTGGCATTTGATATTAGGGCTGTAACTTCCTCGACTGTACGCATAGGATGATGAGGTCTCTTTAATGCTTTGTTCAAATCCCTTGGGTCAATACATATTCTGATTTCATCTGAGCCTTTTTTGTGCGCTGCTACCATGGACGACACCCATTCAGTTAGTTCTGTAACTGGACAAATTCCATTTTGCTGCACCATTTTATCCGACTGAGCTTTGACTTTATCCTGCATAGTTATCGGAACTTTTCTTGCTGGTCTGACCACTGGACTGACCTCTGGATCTAACTTCATAGAATACACAACTGGAGGTTTACCTAACTTGTCATTGAAAACATCAGCATACTCTGAGAAAAAAAGTATCACTGAAGCTGGAACTGGGATATGTGCTCTTTGGTAAAGGAAAGCAGATTCATTCTCAAACTGTCTCTGAGACCCAATAATGACTGCACAGGTCTTTGGACTACATAGAATAGTAAGCCGTAGCAGTTCCTAGCCAAATAACATGAAAGCACTACGAAGCCTTCGTCTGAATTTCTTCCCTTCTATAAGCAACAAGTTTTGCACAACTGATCACATTAATTTGCTCACCAGCTCTCACTTTAGCAAATGTGTCTGCTGACATAACATTACACCTTGAACCAGTGTCTACTTTGAACTTGGTGGATTTACCTTTGATCTGGATAGTAAAAAAATACTTCATTCTTTGCCAACAAATTTACTGCATCAGCCTTTTCACCAATTACTGATACACCATCCACACAGAAAGTAGAGTTGCAGCTCTCTATATGATCAACTTGTTTTTTTAAGTGACCCTTCTTTATAACTGTATGAGGTTTACTTGATTTGCAAAACTTTTGAAAATGGCTCCATTTTTTTACACTTGTGGTATTGCTGACAAAATGCTAAGCATTTTTCTTGTTTAGACTCATGATTTGCACCACAATTGCGACAGTTAACAATGAAGCTTGATTTGGGTTTTGCTGACTCACCCTAGTACTGCACTGAGCATGTCCTTCTCACTGAACTAGTCTTAGAACTTGCTGGAAAGCTATAAGTTTAACCTGACACACTTGCAGGGGTTACACCTGCCACGTGCTTAGGCCTGTTCCTGCTAGCCATGTGTTGCATGCTGTCTACATTTTCTCAGGAGCCTACTGAAACCATGGTGTTATCACTTGCAAGAATACTTGTGTGCCTTTCTATAACTTCATGGATTTGACAAATCTCAATAGCTTTGATCAATATTAAATCACTGTCACAAAGCAAAATCTTTCTCACTGCAGCACTACTAATACCACACACAAGCCTGTGTTTTATTAACTCATCTTTTAAGTCACCAGACCTACACATTTTAGCTTTGCTTCTCAGGTCAGTAATATAAGTTGCAAAGTTTCTCCATGCTTTTGATCTCTTACATAAAACAAATGCCTCTCCAATGTAACTTTTGTCTGGGGGGGGGGTGCATATTTCCCTAAATTTGCATTTCAAACACTCAGGGTCTTCCCTAGATTCAGCCTGTACAACAATATGACTGTTTTCCCATTCTCCTTCATATACTGCTGGTGCTTGCACAAATGAATGCTTTCAATGGCCTCTGACCCCGATAGGTTTAGTAAAATGAATGTCCTGGTGTGTGCATCTTTGTCAGAATAAGCTGCTTGTATAAAAATATTGTACTGTTGCTCAAATATTCTTCAATTCTCTGCAATATCCTAATCAAATACAAGTGGTCCTAGTCTAAGAAATACCTCTGCCATATTAACTCATACCAGTGAAGGCTAAAATTTATGCCAGTACTTGTAACTATGCCCAATAGCACAACAAGCCTCTGAATAACTGAGCTTTGTAGATTAAGTCTTCTGGGCACGAGAATACTCTTGAAATCAGTGCACTGTAAGAATCACCTCTTATCAGTGTAAGAAGCATTTCAAAATAACTGCAGTGTGCAAAGAAACTGGGCAGAAGAAGCTCAGAGTAAAATTTCAAAGTAATTGCGCTTTGCAAATAAACAGTACACAGCACACTGAAACTTTTTCAAAATGGCTGTATACTTTTCTTGTGCTTGTTTTACCCTAAACATGCTTGTTTTACTTTAAACATGCTCATTTTGCAATTCCAAGGTAATCCCAAACCCCTTATGTGCTTTTCTGATAATCGTTTTATCAAATATTTTAATTTTAAACATTTTGTTTAATTAATAAACTTTTTGTGCCTTTCACTTGATTAATAATGCATTCTATGCACTTGTAATGCTCTGTTTTATCTTTTTTAATAAATAAATTGTTCATGCAAGTTTTCATTACCTCTGGTTTGTTTCAGGCTCTTTTTTTGCTCGGTTTTCTTAGTTTACCTCTATTGTTAACGCTGTACCTCATGGGTTTGGAAAGCAGTCTCTGGAATCCCAGTTCTGACACCATGTCACTCGTCTGGTCAGGATAAAACAGATGAACTTCTGTGGGTTTTGTTCAAGCAGCTTTATTATGTACAAATACATCAGGATTGAGGCTTAATAACTTTAACTTGCACTCTCAAAATTGCACTGAAGCCAGCACGTGCTTGCTATTTATATGGACGTGCTGTTTTTGAAACACTTCTTAAAGGTACAACACACGCACAGACACACACACACCCACACACACACACACACACACACACACACACACACACACACACACACACACACACACACACACACACACACACACACAATTCTTCAAAGTTCATCACTTTGCGTTGTGGAAGTAAGCATCTCAGCATTTTATCTTGCCTTGCTGTATTAATTAAATTAGCTAGGGAACAGTTATAGACAGATTAGTTGAGTATTGTTTTTCTTCATTTGTTTAAATCTGTCGAACTGTGTTATTTTTATTTCTCCTGTGATTGAAACAATGGCATATATTGTACTTAGATATTTAGTATTCTCATGTTTTCTATTTTACTATTTATTATTAAATATTTTTATACCTTTCATTGTGGCTGATCTTTTAGAGGATGCTTTTAACATCTTGAGAGTACTTGTGCTTATTTTAGTAATGCCATGGCCACTCCAAAAAGCCTTGCTGCTTTTACACTCTACTATTTATATAAGTATTGATTTTACTCAGTATAATTGGATACCCTTGTAAGAGCCTTAGAGTAGTTGACTGGTGGCAGTGTGTTTACCTTATAGCCTGGGTAGAATACCCAGGTGTGGGTGTGTCAGCTACTTGGAACTAGGACACAGTGCTCCAAAGTGAGTCTTGTTTGGGATCTGGAGAAAGAGAGGCTTGTGAGTTCCTTAGTCTAATTAATACTTGAATGCTATTGGTTTGTGAGTGAAGTCAGTATGGTGAATATTTGATGGATAGCCTGTTGCTGGGGAGGGTGTGAGATACATTGTAGACTGCTTTATGAATAAATCAGAGTATGGTAGGTCTCGTCACCTTTTTAGGGGGCCATTTGCCTTGCTAGTAAGTGACACAATGATGTTCATTTCTGAGGGTAAGTAGTAGTATAAATCTACATGTTTTGTGTGTCACTGTTTGTAGAATTTGATATTTTTATTGGAAGAACAGGCCCATAATGGCAGGACATGTTCTAAATGAGGTACAAGAATGTTTTGCCTATTGCATTCATTCCTTCTGGGGTCAGGATCTGGGTGATTAGGTGGCACACAAAAAGCGTTGTTTATTTTTATGTTGTTGATGTGTGTGGCGATGTTCAGATTAAGATTAAAGGTTACCTTTACAAATGTGAAAGAGATATCATGCATGATAAGTTATGTGTCATAAGTTAGTGGTATGGGAAGGGGATGGGAGGGAGTTTGCCTAGTATTTGCAGGGTGACAAAGAACAATACTTAGGTCATTTTGGGGTGCATGGTAAATTATTTACTTTTTTGCTATGGCTGTAGTCTTTTGGGGATAATTTGGAGGTCTTGCAGTAAGGTTTTGTAAGCAGCAAAATAATAGAAGACTATGTCATCAGCATATAGGATAATACTGGTTGCTTTTAGGTCAGCTGAGTTGGGACTGATAAAGATGCTAAAAATAATTTTTGCTTTAATGGATTCCTGAGGGAATCCAGTGGTAGTTGGATGAGGCAGTGAATGGGAGCCATTAAATTTCAATGAAATTTTTCTGTTGGCTAAGTAGGTTGAGTAGAAGTTTGTGATTGACTTAATCAAGGGCTTTTGTGGGATCAATGAACAGGGTTCCTGTGAGGAGACCTTTGTATTTGTGAGCATTTGTGTCTGTTAAAGTGTTCAGTGCTGTTTGCGCATTCCTATGGTTTATAAGATTCTTTTGGTGGGAAGAAAGTTTGTTGTACTGGTAGATGTCCAAGCCAAATGGTGAAAAGGTCAGATAGACAAACCATTCAGTAAAATCTGAAAGAAAGACTCAGTCAAGCTAGAGTCTTAACTGTGCAATACCTTAAACCTCCTGTGGTGGAGGTCCATGGGATATATGCAAATGAACACTTAAGGACATCCCATTGTTTCAGCTACAAGGTTTCTGAATGCTCATTACTTTTTACTTTTTATTTTTTAGGTCCTTAGGTGTACATTCAGGCCAGTAAGGCTAATATTCCCATGGGCCTCTACTACAGAAGGTGTTAAAACAGCACAGTTAAGTCTCTAGCTTGGCTGTGCCTTTCTTGCAGTATTTACTTTATTGGTAGACATAGAAGGCAGGCTGGTTGTTTACTGCTTTTTGTCAAAGAATCCCTAGGTGTGGTAACAGAGACATAGGTCTAAAGTTTGAGATGCTGAACGTGTAATCAACCGTTGTAATGGGGGTGATGGTGGCTTTTTTGTCAGACCACACATTTCCATATTGCTCACAAGCATTCTATTTTTTTGCAAAATTCTCTTATTCCAGAATAGTAATATTCTGCTTTTGTGACTTTCTGCTGTTATTCTCACATAATAGCCAGCTTCTCCATGTAGCCAGCAATCTTAATCTTTCACTAAACAATATCTGTTTTTATGTCTACAACCCATCATATGAATTGGGTTTGCCTTTTTCTGTTTGTTTGTTGGTAGATAGCATGTCAGATGATCACATCTTGTACTTCATTGTTTACTTTCATTGTATTTATAACCTTGAGGCTTTGTTTTCTCCTACTTCTTTTTACGTTCAATATATGTCTTACATACTTCAAAGCCATCAGCTTGCATACTCAATAAATCACCTACACTGCAAATATCTGTGGTGGTTTCTAGTGTCAGGTCTGAGTATCTCAAAAACCTGCATCTTTTGTAGTCATTTTTAAACCACAAGCACAATTCTGTCATTGATCAATGAAGCACATAGCTGCCATATGCCATGGCCCTGTGTGTCATTTCACTCATGTGTGTGTCAATAGATCCTTACACTTCTTGCTTTCTGGTAAAACTATTAACTTATATATGGTAGTCTTTGTTAACATGCAGTATGCATGAATATTATTTTTTCACATTGTCAGACTGTTTATGTTCTCCTTATTTAGAGCAAAAGAAAGAAACATCTTTATGGCTACCTTGTCTGTGATATGAAAAATGCACTTTATAGTCTAATTTCTCTGCTTCGTCAGTGAGGCTTCTGACAGTGAAATACATCTCAAATTTTTGAATCCAGAACTTCTAATGTTCTGACAGATTGCCCTATAGTTTGAGATAAGACAATTTGCTGAGGTGGGCTTTGTATACAAAAGCAAAAATGTGAAACATACTCAATGAGACAGTCTCTACAAAAAGCCAGGGTGTTTAAAGAAAAGGACACCAAAGTGTTTATGCAGCAACAGCCAGAGAAAATGAATTACACAGCTGATGTTTCAGTAAGTGAATGAATAATAAGTAACTATTTCACTCATTTTCAATCATCACATAGGCTCAAAGGTTCATAGATAAGTACTAGACTAGGTGCCTCTGTGAGCTATTTTGAAACCAGTCAATTTCCCTTTTTCTGCTCAAAATAACCTATTCCCATTTAGTTATAGATTGGCCTTACCCATCCCATGGTTGATAATTATATATTTCTCCTAATGAGAATAACTGGGATCATACCACAGATAATTTGAGGGGACCCATGCACGGGATAAAGGATTTAGGAGCTGCCTCAGTTCATTAGTAGTAAAGATGGCAGTTCAGGGTTAAATGTTCAGTTTCCCACCCATAAGTTTAAGTTGCACTTGAAAATGGACAGGGATGAACTTTGTTTATGTGGATTGGGAGTCTGTTCCACAGCATCTGGATGCTCTGTGAGATATACATGTCCTTCCAAACCATTTTGTTGATGTTACAGAAGAGGTTTAGATCCTTAAACTGAGTATTTCTGATGCCATTTGACTTGCTGATGTACAGTAAATCCATCAATAATGGTTCAGGGGATGGCTTGTATGCTAGACACAGGTCACCACTTAGCAGTTTATAGGATACTGAGTATAGTGACAGGGCTTTGAGTCGGTACATGTAGAACATGTTTTTAGGCCTTGTATCCTTTTACTAAGGTATTTATATGGGCATTCCAGTTGCACGTGTCTGGACAGATGCATACCAAAGGACCTAATGTAGGCTGAATAAAGGACATTCAACACAATGTTCAGTCTTCCATACTCAGGTTCAAACCCTTGGCCTTATACAGCTTAGTGGATAGAACACCTGCATAGGCATGACATATTTATATAGCTAAGACAAGAAAGAGACATCCTATTCCTTCATAGCTTTACTCAAACATATCAAGCTCTTCCCAGTCACATGACTTACATCACCATTTATTTTTCATCCTTAAAGGTATCCTACAATTACATTTGTTTTGTGTTTAATCACAGTAAGTGTAGCTTACCAGTACATTTTATTTGGTGCTTTGTTCGCTCCAAGCATGTATGAATCAGATTGTACATTAAAGTGTACATAAGGCTGCAAGCTACTAATGAGATTCATTCTCTAGCCTTTGGTTGGATACCCTCATGTTCCACAAGTCTAATATGTTGCTGAAAACCAGCAACTTTATCAGACAGTGCACCTGGGTCACTGCTGAAAATAGGCATTTGTGATTAGAAGATTTACCTGGCTAACAAATAAAATAACAATAATAATAATGCATGATGACAGGATGATTGCTGCTTGTTTCATACTGATTAGGAAAACAATAGAAGGCAAAGTCCTAATAGAAACAGTGGTAAACAAATGTCTGTGACTGTAGTCAGACTGAAGTGGATAATCTGTTGGTGAGAGCATTTTAATTATTTGTTTGCCTTGCAGCATCATGGCTTCATGACTTCTAAGAGACTGCCAAGACTAGGAAATAGTATGGATAACAGACCTGGCTGTTACTGCTCAGTGCCAGGAGTCTAAACAAGAAAGTCCACCACTTGTAGGCTCTCATAGGTTCATAGGTTGGTTGGTACTAGGCTATCAGCCCTAGGGCCTATACAAGCATAGCCATAACAATTCCCTGGCTATTTCTTCCCACAATATTTACTTCCCTGGACTTTGGATTACTCAAGAAGAGTTCGACTTGCAGATGTGCAGCAGTCCCATCAAGGCGGGGTCTGAGATTGCTTTGTATGCCAGACAAAGGTCACCTCTGAGGAGTCTGTATGAAACTGAGTAGAGGAACATGGCTTTTAGCCTATCTGTGTAGGGCAGATGTTTCAGGCCCCGGATTCTTCTGGTGAGGAACCTCTGTAGTCTTTCCAGCTGCTGCATATGCTTTGTGAGGTACGTGCCGAAGGGGGCATTCTACTCAGTAATTGGCCTTATAAGGGAAGAATACAGGGATGTTATGACCTCCTTGTCCCTGGATGAGATACCCTTACTTATGATGTGGGCCATGTAGAAGGCCTTCCGTACAAAGGAAGCAACATGGTGGTCAAAAGTCAGGTTACTATCAACCTGGGTGCCCAGATTCCTCATGACTGATTGCGTGCTTAGGACATTATTATTAATGTGATAGTTTGTGAGGACATCACTCTCTCCAAAGGGGATGATGATGCATTTTTTGTTATTCAGGTTGAGGCCATGTTTCTGGCACCAGTCACTTGTTTGGGTGAGACCCCCTTGGAGGACGTCCACATCACTTGGGGAATTGATGACCTCACCCAGCTTGCAGTCATCTGAAAACTTGGTCAGCCATAGCCCACTGGTTTTGGCCTGCTCCTCAGAGAAGTATATCCTGAATAATAGAGGCCCCAAGACCAGTCTCTGGGGTACGCCACTCACTACTGGTCTACTGCTTGAGGTGGCTTCCCCTATTTTAATTAAGTGGGTTCTATCAGTGTGCCAGTTTTCTACCCATCTGATAACATATGGATGGATGCCTAGTTGAGAGAGTTTATCTATTATGCCTGAGTGGGGAATAGTGTCGAAGGCTTTGGCCAGGTCAAGGTAGGCGGTGTTAACCATCTTCCCTCGTCCATGACTTTGGTGACTGTCATAGGATCATAGGAGGTTACTAGGCTATTGGCCTTGAAGTCCTTATAAGCCTAGCCAAGAGTTTAGCCCATATTTAGACAAATCAGCACCTGATGCCCCTGTCTAGCAGGGATATGGGTGAATCCCAGGGGTATATTTTCTGTTTCCCATCCAGTTATCCAGGTTGCACTTAAAAAGGGGTAAAGAGGTACTCTGCTTGCTATGGAGAGGGAATCTATTCCATTGATGAGGGAGTCTCTGGGACACAAATCTGTCCTGCCAACAAGTCTTGTTGATGTCATAGACCAGGTTGAGGCCGAGCATGCGGGTTACTCGAATGGAGGTTGACTTGCGGATATGCAGCAGTCCGATCAAGGTGGGGTCTGTGATCACCTTGTATGCCAGAGGTCACCTCTGAGGAGTCTGTATGAAATTGAGTAGAGGGATAGGGCTTTTAGCCTATCTGTGTATGGTAGATGTTTGAAGCCCTGGATTAAACTGGTGAAGAACCTCTGTGGTCTCTCCAGCTGCTGCATGTGCTTTGTGAGGTACATGCTGAAAGGGGCATTATATCCAATAATAGGCCTTATAAGTGAAGAATACAGGGATATTATGACCTCCTTGTCCCTGGATGAGATACCCTTACTTATGAGGTGGGCCATGTAGAAGGCTTTCTGTACAATGGAAGCAACATGGTGGTCAAAAGTCAGGTTGCTATCAATCCTGGTGCCCAAATCCCTCATGACTGAGTGCATGCTTAGGACATTGTTATTAATGTGATAATTTGTGGGGACGTCACTCTCCCCAAAGGGGATGATAATGCATATTTTGTTATTCAGCTTGAGGTCATGTTTCTGGCATCTGTCTTTTGTCTGAGTAAGACCCTCTTGGAGGACATCCACATCACTAGGGGAAAGGATGACAGCACCCAGCCTGCAGTCATCTGCAAACTTGGTCAGCCAAAGCCCACTGGTTTTGGCCTACACCTCAGAAAAAGTATATCCCAAATAACAGAGGCCCCAAGATCAAACCCTGAGGTACGCAGCTCACTACAAGTCTACATCTTGAGGTG